>NW_010262347.1:0-3618 GCF_000690775.1 Eurypyga helias
AGCTCTTTCCTTCAGCCAGCTCCCAGTGTTACTGTAGTAGTTTTTCCTAAAAGGTAAGGTAAACCATCTTTTTTGCACATGCAGGTGGTTTGGTTTTTTGTCCATCTGTCTTTTTGTTACCTTGTTTTAATTTTCTAGTGGGAGAACTTTTGTCTGTTGCAATTAAGTTGGACAAATCATCTTGTCTTGCACTTACAATCCCGTTCTGGTAGTAGGCAACTGTTGGGTAGTAGAACTCTTTCCTCACCCTTATACCAAGCTTGTTTCTTGCAACATGTGCCCTCTCTCTACTTAGAAGCAGCAAATATTTCTTTAAGTATGTGTGTGATAGTTATTCCCAAAAGCTTTCAGCAGCCCAGGAAAATTTAAAAAAATACTTAAGTAACTACATATGCAATGGAAATTCAACAGCTCTCAAGTAGTTAAATCCCCTAAAATCATTATGAGAATCTTGCCACGTGTATTTGGAGTTGATGAAAACTTGGTTTTATTTGATAGAATGCAGTTATCCATAATCAGTGATAGAATGATTCTACGCTTTCAGTATTTCTTTATGTTGAATTTCATTTGACCAACAGTCTAGTCTCTGAAAAGATTGTTGAGTCAGCAATTCTCTAATCTTTTGGGTGCAAAGTGATATACAAAATTCTGCTGGTGTCTGCAGTAAATACGCAGGATGTACGATTGTACAGCTCTGCAAGACAATGCACTTTTTAGTCTACAGTTGTAGTTCACGTTTTCCTAGTGGAGAGTTACTGTTACTGTTTGAGGCTTAGTGCTCTTTCCCAGCCCCCAGCTCCTGAATGACCTCTTAGCTCTACGATCTGGGGTATTTTGAGGGTTTTTGTGTTGGGATTTGTTTGGGGTTTTTTTAAGCATACTGTGAGGAGAAGGTTTTTTTCTTTGTGAAGGATAATGCTCATATGAATTCAGTGGATAGTGGTAGTGGTTTTCTAATTATTCTGGCCTTTATTGTGAAGTCTTCTAGCAATGGGTCTTGCATTCCCTGATGCTGAAATGGAGTTTAGGGTGTTTTGCTTATGGAGCATCTTTTGTAATGCCAGCTATGCCTTGGTGAATCTAAAATGTTGATAATTCTTAGAGCAGCATGCATTCCTTCAGTTTGCATACTAGGAATCTTACATCTGTACTATCATGAATTTTACACTGTTAATGTCTGTATTCTACTTATTATTCCTCATTATCTCATAAATTATGTCTGATTTGGAGTCATCAAAAGCTGCTTCATGCATTGAGATTGCCCTGAGCTTGGACTTGAAAACTGTCTATAAAATTACTTTGCACTAATATCCTTGGCACCAGTAGTAATACTAGTGGCAGTAGACACTTAGTTGATCTTTCCAGTGTCTTTGTTAGATCATCAGTAACTACTATCAAGTCTTATTCACAGATGAGAAACATATGCTGGAAAGGTCTTAATCTGAAACACAGGGTAAGTTCTGAGGTACAAAGAAATACTCTTCTTTAGCGATCTTGTGAAGCTTGGATTTAAATTAAATGCTCTTTTTCACTAAAATATTAATGTCTGTGACTCTCAAATGCTGACAGTTATATGTTAGTATACGATTTTGATAATATTCCCAAGTCAGAGAAAGGAAATACTAGTAAATGGTGACATGTATTTACTTTTCAAAGAAAGGAGAAAAAAAAGTGGTTTCTCGTTTTAAGACATTGTCTGATTCACCTTGATTTGTGATCCTATTTCGTTGCAATCAGAGCTATTGTTTCTTCTGTCAAATACTGTGATTGTTGAGGTGACTGATTATTTCTGACAAACAATACTTCTCTGTATTGAATTAAGCCAAGGTGTAATCCTGGACCCAATCGATTGCATTGCAGTAGGCACTGTATTGCCTCATTTGCCAGCAAAGAACGTGCCGTTTCCCACAGAAGTCATACCTGTGGGGAAGAAAGAAAGATGCTGAATTACGGTACTGCCGTGCCTGACTTTGCACCTCATCTGTAGTGAGCATTTATCTAACTTGGTAAGAGCAACCCCATACATAATGAAAGGGGTCTCTATATGAGTGGAGACTCTGTAATAAAGTGCCTATCTACACGTGTGAGTGTAAGATAATAAATGCCTATCTACAAATACTTGATCTACTCGTAAAGTGAGTTTGGGTTTCCTTCCATTTTCAATTTCTGTGCAAATATTTGTCAGTTGACATGAAGAGAAGAAAAAGATCCTTCTGTATGTGTGATGGGATCAGTTTGAATTCTTGCAGCTTACAGTAAGTTTTTATACACATATATGAGTAGGTGTGTACGTATATAAAAGGTATGTGTGCCACACAGTTTTATTCCTTTTCATGTGAGACATTTAAACTGTTGATAAGAGATCTGACTAGACTCTACCATCTTTTGTGTTGACCTTTCCTTAACTGTTGCTGAGCTGTGCCTCTTGTATAGAATACTTACTTTCTTTTCATTTGGGCTTTCAGTATTGTACCACAGGAATTATGACTTAAAGATGCTGGTTACTTATGTTGCTGGATCCTTTTCAGAATTGTCAAGATAGACTAATAGCAAAAGCTGACTGGGACTGAGAATATTTATATTTAACTTCTTCATAGCAATGCCTTACAGTTGTTGATTTTTAAATCTATGTAAGGATATGAACCACAAGGGGGGGTTTTGTGGAAGGCAGAATATTCAACATTTCGGGTACTCTTATGGACAAAGCCTGTGGAGGTAAAACTCCTTATCTCTTGGAGCTGTGTTTATAGATAATAATTAGAGTAAGACTGGTACGTTGTGTGTGTCTGTATGTCTCGCCTCTTTTTGGAGACATACTGTTCAAACACAGTTTGGTCTTGAGAAGGCAGCAGGAAGAGCAGTAGTACATTTCAGCTGGGATGCCATCTATTAATGTGTGCGGTCAAAGGAGCTGGTTTGTTGCAGATTTTTATGTGTTGGATACTATTAGGAACTAAGCACCTACACAAATGAGGGAGCATAGTGTTATGTATTTGCTTCCATGCCCTCAAATCCTTCTGTTGAAGGGAAGGTATATGAGCTGAGGTGGGCTTGCTGCTTTTGCTTCATCAATTGGGCAAAAATGTGGGAGGGAGAAAGGACTCTTCAAACTCATACACGCTGGTAAAGACTTTTGAAAAACTGAGCTCTGACAGAGCCCATGTGACTTGTGTGTTTTATTTTCAAGTGCTACACATCCAAAATCTCTCTTTGGGAAGGGGAAGTATTTTAGGATATTCAGGAGTTTTAGATAAATAGCTGATTTTTAAATGTCTCCACTTACCCTGATGAAGTAACAGATTGTTTTCCATCTTTGAATTATATTTGGAATTGGTGTAAATCTCAAACACTTTACTTTGACAGGACTGGGGAGGCTTTCAGAAACAGAAATCTGAAGTTAGCAGTTGTGTTAATAGCTTCTATATATGTGTGAGAGAGCTCTTGTATGGTGTCCAGCAAAGCTGAAGTCAGACTGATGACAGCCAAGGCAGCAGGAAAGAAAAGAAAATATGAGCTATAGTTGTGAACTAATTCTGAACGAAAGGGAATTTATACTTTTTTATACTTTCTTTCAACTTATTCCTTGGATTGGGGGGGGGGGGGAGGAAGGAAGAAAAG
>NW_010262347.1:3649-11723 GCF_000690775.1 Eurypyga helias
TGGTTGGGGGGGGGGGGAAGGAAAGAAAGACAGGTGAGACATTACAAAATTACTTCATGTTTGTACATGGGTTGGCATACAGCAGATGGAGCTCAAGAATATGTATACTAGATTTTGGTAAGCTAGATAAAACCTGCTAGTGCCTTCTTAGGATGATGGCTAGTAGGAAAACCAAGCCTATTGCCAGACAACTTTAAAGTTGGTATGTTTTAGTTATAAAAGATCAGGTTTTCCAAACGTATTTGAATGTTTTAAAGGGCAAACTAGGAACTAGTAGGAAGCTTATATGCAGGTTGGGCGCCTGTTTCTTGTAGCTGCCATTCTGGGGTTTGGTGGGGGTTTTTTGTTTTGTTTATAATATGAACCAGATTTTCAAAGAGTTTTATTCCAGCAGAACTAAAAACTAAATCAATGCAAACTCTTTTTTTTTTTTTTTTTTTAATATTCCTGTACAACAACTGCAGTGTATTTTTGACTTTGTCTCACGGAACTGCTATAGAGAAGAGGAAGAATTTATGCTGACCTCTCCCATACCACGCCCCTGCAATGCAAAGAAGTGTAATTACGCTTGCAGCTGTATCTATTGATTTATGATCAGAAGCTGCACCAGTAACAGCCTGCGGGAAATGAGGTTATAGAAGAGATCATGAAAGAGTCGGTTCTAATAAGAATTGACACAGGAGTGGTAGGACATGAGCTGGGTGGTGGGACTTTATGCACCTGCAGATAGCTGAGTTAGGAACAGATACAAGTAAGCAACAATCTGACAGTGTTATCATCCCCTTTCTTCCACTCATTCTGCACTTTAAAAGTGTTCAGCTGTAAACAGTTAGGCATTACCTGTATTTGAAGGCATCCCCCACTGTACTCTGTTAGAGGCAATGGGCCATGTCTGAAGGACTGAGTACTAACACTACATGGTAGTGAGCATTGTGAAGATGCCATTTGCATGGACAATTCGTTTGCCAGTAGTTGTGCCCTGTTTCCGGACTTTTTTCCCACATTAAAAAGAACAGATAACTAGTTACAGAGAAAAGTCTTATGTCTTAAACAAAGAATGTTTCAATCTGAAGATTTAAACGCTTTCATTGTCTTGGTTTTTTTCTTTCAAATTTTATTCATACTGTACTTTATTACAACCTTACAGATGCTGTTTTATAGCCATAGGCACTCACAACAGTGGTAAGATTGTGCATGTGCACTGTGTAATCACAACATATCGTATTCCATATGGCTTTATTAGTCCAGTGACAGTGAGCAGCAAGCTCTGGATTGGCTGCATGCTGTATCAAATCAGACTTATGTTGTTTACCCTTGTATGGTACACCATGCTTTCTTTAATTTACAGCTGGCTTTCTGCCTGGATTGTTTACTTGCATTTAGTGAAATCTAAAGTGTTACATGTATTTCACTGAATGATGTTAGGCAGGCTTAAATGATTTGTTGATGTAGGACCAAGTAACAGTGGCAAGCCACTAATTCCTTCATCTAATTTAGTCTGAAATATGTAATATGAAATCACAAATCATAATTTCTCTGTGTGTGAATTATAAGCACTTCCATGAACATGAGTGATATTTGGTTCAAAATATCTTCTTGTAGATCTGCCGACTGTCTTGATAACTTAAGACTGCTCCTGAGTGTTTGTGTTTGTATTTTTATGAAGTTTGGTTGCTTTACTTGAGCCACTTTCAACTCTGAAGCCAAAGAATTTTGTGTGTGTGTGTTGAGAGAAAAATATAAAAAAACAACCCACAACAAACTCCCATAGAGAAATTATCCCTACATTCTGTCTTGTTTAACCTGTACAATTAAAGCATCCTCAAAGGATTCCCCCCGAGCAGGTCAAACTCTTGCATGTGCAACGTGCTGTGAGTAGAGCTGGACTCTGTTTAGGAGTGTCTGGGGAACAGTCCCAGTATGCAGTGCTGGTAAGTGTATTTACTGTACCATGAAAACAACCTAAATAACTCCAGAGGCTTTGTAATAGCACAGATGGGGTCGGCAGAGACACCTTAATTTCTCTTCCTGATGGACTATTAGGTACTCAACACAGAATATATGATCAAGTATCCTTCAGCTCATGTGATCTAGAATTCTATGAATTTAGTAATATTTTCTTAATAAACAGTTATCAAAACCACTCTAGTCAGCCATCCTTAGATGGAGGGATTATCAGACATTTAAAAATTCTTAGCAAGGATCTTTGGAAACAAAGTAATTAAGCTGATGGTTATCTAGTGATGCTGGAGAGAATCAGACTTTGTATCCGATGTTTGTAAGGTGCAAGAAACAGATGGTTTATTTCTCATGTGCAGAGGCAAAGGACTGGCAAAAAGTCACAGGACAGGAGACTGAAAATGTGGCTAAAGCATCCTTTGTTTCTCTGAGTCAATATTTACATGTGTAAATCTTATCTACATATGAAGTGTAATTTGGAGCAGCCTGAAGGCTAGTTTTGATCATGCTGGTTGAAAACAGCTTTATGATAACCAGCAGTGCAGGAACTATCATACTACCAGTAGTCTTAATTTTAATAGTACTGTATCACAGTGTCATGGAAGGGTTCTGGTTCGCAGCCTTAAGAATGTGTCATCCATTCATTGAAATGTATGTGCAGAAGTCATGTTTACCTTTAATAAAAACCGAAATCCTCTCAGTTTTGTTTTAAACAAAATGAGATTCACTATCTAAATAAAGCACCCTCTTTCCTGCCAGTTATGCTGTTGATAAAAAGTGTCAGCAGCTGCTGTATGTTATTGTACAGTATTTTTTTAAGTTCATTATTTCTGGCATTCTCACAGCCTGCATAGTTTTTGATTCTTTACTTACTCCATTACAGACAGGAAATAAGGAACTGGCAATTACCATTTGTAATTTATGCCCTGCTGTTCATGTTGAGCTGTGGATGTAACACTTAGGCTTTTTTTCACTGCTGCTTAGTAACAAGCCTTTCAAATGAAAAATAGACACACCCACAGTGAATATGTATTAGGCCAAATTTACTTTCCAGATTGAGCTGTGCTATTCCCCTTGAAGGGGTGAGATTGTGCCTACAATCCAGGGAATCTGTTGAAGATGTACCCATTATGTCCCTTTGCTCTCAATAGGGAAAAAAGTATAGGGGGAATCTAGGTCCTGTTGAAATTGTTTGGGAAGACAATTCGTATGCAAGAACTTCATTGTTTGTCTCCCTTATGTTTTTACTTGTTTTTGGGGAAGGAACCATATTGACAATTACATCCTTCAAACTAGACCAGTAGAACTATACCAGTGAGTATCCCTGGGTAGACGAGTCATTGCAAAAAAAAAAAAAAAAAAGTTGTAGGTCTTTCTGTAACACGTGAATGTAAGCATAAAGTTATCAAGGCCTGGGAAAATAGTATGTATTAGCCCCTGAACCACAATAATGATTGGATTTGCAATCTAGAACTTGACAAAGTAAGAAAACATGAGTACGTAAAGGGTACTGCATCCACTCTATTGTCAAAAGTTGTATCATGTTGCTATGGGAACTTAGGGGTTGGTGTTTTTCTTTTTATGATGTGCTTCATGTTGAGCTCTAGCAGAACTGCCACTTCGACACACAGTTTCTTGGAAAGTTGGGGGCTTTTATTCTTGGTGATGATTGAGAACCTTTGTCTAAATTCCAGTATAGCTTCACTCATCACTAGGTCATAAAACTACAGTTACTTGTCTTGATAGTTTCTGTTCATTATATTGATATGATATGATACTTTAGGGTATTGTGCAGAGTTACTAATACTTTGTTGTCACCATTATAAAGCAGAAATGCTTCAACTGATACATCTTTGAATTTAATTTCCCTTTCTGTCATCCCCCCTCCACTTCTGTAAATTGGATTAGGGTGTTGTTATAAGAACTTCCTGGTGAAGATTCTGCAAAAATACAGTCCTTGATGAGATGTCCTCCCACAGTACCAAAAAACTCCAGTCAAGAAGTCACAGCTGAGGCTTTTGTGTTCGGAGTTCTGCAGGGTATCTTTTTCATCTTCTCTTCTCTGGCTACCTGCTAGAGCAATCCTATGGATTTCCTCTAAGTGGAAAAAGAACTTAAAGTATATTACAATGTGCTGCAGCATAGAGTAGAAAGAAAAGTAGGATACTTTCACATTCTTAGTATTTTAGCTACTCATTTATTGTCTGAGTTTGTCATAAACTACTTGGAGAGGCATTTCCTCTCCTCAGCTGTAGCAGGACTCCATCTTCAAAGTAATTATTTTTGGCTTCTTTTCTGAGCTAACCCTTCATCCTTTCTTTTTCCAGGGTATGCACTTTTCAGCCCATTTACTGCTCTGATCATTTATTCCTACGGAGTTTTCCTTTTCTCAAAAGAGCCACAGGTGTAACATCTACACTTGGCCGAGTAGTCTGACTGGCTTTATGAACAGTCTGGTTTTAGTGCTTAATTTGCTGCTGGATACCTGAAAGCCTTAGGTGGTCAAACACTTACTTTTCCTTCTTATCAAGACTGAAGTTTCCTTTTCTTTTTGGATCAGCTCTCCATCCCATTTGCCCTGAAAGGCACTCCATATTTCATCTTTTCTTTGCTCATTCCAGTGCCAGGTCCTATTGCTTAATGCAGGCACTGAGAAATATTGACTTGCAAGTAATATCTGATGATATCAATAAGCCTTTAATATATGTGCCCTGCTGATTATGGAATATACTTGTTGCTGAAGAAAAAGACAAGTAACTCTTCCTTTTAACCACCTCTTGGGTGGTTAATCTGAGGTCTGAAATATCTGACTTCTGGACTTTTTGGTACCCTATTGCTTAATGCAGGCACTGAGAAATATTGACTTGCAAGTAATATCTGATGATATCAATAAGCCTTTAATATATGTGCCCTGCTGATTATGGAATATACTTGTTGCTGAAGAAAAAGACAAGTAACTCTTCCTTTTAACCACCTCTTGGGTGGTTAATCTGAGGTCTGAAATATCTGACTTCTGGACTTTTTGGTACCAACCAAGTTATACCTGACTGATCTCTTCAAAGTTCCTCTCTTCTAAGTGTACAGGCTTTCTTGTACCCCTCAGTCCAGTGCATTTTGTTTCCTTTCACCAAATCTGTTAATTGGGCTGCCATGGAGGTGAGGTCTTGTCTCTAACAGCTATTATAATTGGCCAAGTTACTTGCCTTTTTTGCCTTCATTCTTGGGAGGGCCTTGAGGGTATGTAGGACAGGTTATTTGCTGAGTGGTTTACTGGTCAGTAAGCTATGCCCTCCAAGAGAATAGAATGACAGGCATAAATAAAACTGCTGCTTTCCATTTTGGTTTAGTGCTTATTTTCACTTTGCCAAATCAAAGGTATTCTTGAATTTAGCCCTTTTCTAGCAGTTTGCACAATCCCATGAGACTATCACCAAGTTAAAGCTGTCCACTGGTAGCTTTAAATACTAAAGATACCTTAATTGCACCACTAATACTGACCATGGTGACAGTGTTGGGTTTTTTCCCCCCCAAGGACTGTTTGCCTGAAGCTTCCTAATTAAAAATAAACAGATTTATAATTTTCCTTGATTACCTAAGCTCTAAGGATGTAATTCTTATTTGAGTATGAACAGTAACAGCTGTCAAACAGTAATAAACTGGTTTTCCTCTTAATTTTTTTCTTCTATGTGTTTTATGTGTTTATTATTGATGATGCAGATAGAGACATTGCATGATTGAGCTGGAGCAACTGATTAAGCCTTTACCAGCACAGGGAGACAGTCAAGTGTTGTATCTCATCAAGAAGTTTGCCTTGAGCCGATGGCTTAAATACACCTCTGAGTCAGGGGTACCAAGATAGAGGAGCTAGGATTTCACTGGTGCGTGAAAGAGATCATATGAGGATTCTGGCACTCTCTATATGGCATGCTGGAAGCAAGCATTCCGGCGGCTACTGTATTGATAGTATCAGCTTCAGCTGTGGGAAGTGTCCCGGACTGATCCGTGAGGAGCGAGGTGTAGTAGCTCTGGCAGGAAGTGTTGATACTAAAGAGCTTGCTAGACCTCTGAAAACTACTAATAGTGACTGTTTATCTTCAGTCTTGAGGAACCACAATCAGCAGAACTGAAAATGCCAAAGGATTATAATGTTTTTCAAATGCTGATTGCAGCATTTTGCTGCTTTTCTCATCGTAAGTCTATTATCAGAGTCAAGGTAGGTGCCCTTTTTCAATAACAGTAAATAAAGGGTGTGCTAGTCAGTAGCGCTTTTAGGTTTTGTCTAGAAGTGTTTGTTTTTATAGGATGGTTGGATACAGTCTGTTTCTGTTCTAAAGAACACTTTGTAATTCACCATTGTCTCTGGGAGACGCTTAAACAGCTCTCAGTTTCATGAGCATGAAGCTGGCTGTCTTTATGTTAATACCCTAAGTTAAAAATGTCCTGGTTTGGGACTTGCTGAAGAGAATTTTAGCCAAGTTTCAAGCTTTCGGAATTTAACTGATCAGACCACTGGATTCCCTAACTTTTTCACCTACTTGCTGAAAACATAAGCAGTTGTGCTTAGGAGCTCAGTTTTTTTTAAACACTGTAGAGAATTTTGGACTTGTCCTTATATTTTAGAACTTTTTAAATTACAAAACCATATGCTCATGGAATGGTTTGGGTTGGAAGGAACCTTTAAAGATTATCTAGTCCAACCCTCCTGCCATGGGCAGGGATATCTTCCACTGTATGCAAAGAAAAGGCCTTTATAAACATTTAGAGCCACACTTACAGAAGTGCCTAAGGGACTTGGGAATTTAATTGTAATCAGGTGTGGTATCTACCTACTTTTGAGGGTTTGTCAACTACACTTAAGCTTTTAAATATTTTTATTTAAGATTTATGCTTGAACTGTTCATTGAATAACAAAGCATCAGCTGTGTAAGTCGTCACTATGTAACGTTGTATAGATTTTCTGGAGCAGTAGCAATGGGGAAGGATGTGAAGGTTGCTATCTTCTGGCCTGTTGGCTTTCAGACATTGATGGAACAGCTGCCCTCCTCTCCCCTCCAGTGATTCAGCTTTTTAACTGTCCATCTCTGAAGGGGTGTGGGACTCGGTCTTTTGAGCACACTGAAAAAAGTGACTGATCAGAGTCTCTCTCACTGGGACAAAAGTCAGAAATTATCAGAATAGAGAGCTAAAGATATTCTCCTGTTACTGTAATTAATTTTCATTCAGATTTTAAGAATAAGGCTTAACTCTTCTGTTCTAAAACTTTAAAAATTACATAAGGTTTTATTGTTGGCGGTCAGAACAGTTACAAAACTGTTGTTCTTGACCATGCATGCCTTTTGTTTAACTTGGCATGAATTTCTAATACCTAAAATAATAATGGTGTTGTCATGGCAACTTTCAATTTGGTCTAATCCATATAGACTCTAGATATACTGAAACATTAATAGTGTTTGCTGTATGGAGGGTAAAAATTAAAGCCTTTTATGTAGAAACAAATTACAGCTGGGCTCTTTCAAAAATAAGGTTCTATTTAAAGAGATTTGCAGCATTTAAAATAGATTAAAATGCAAGTGTTCCAGCATGCAGAATTAGCATTAGTTGAATGTGATGAACTGCTATTTTAAGTTCTGATGTTAGGAAAGTGGGGTGCATTTGCTGAAGAGAAAGTGGTTGTAGGTATAGAAACCGCTGGTGGTCAAATCAAGTAAGGTCTGCCCCTTGGGGCAAAATGATGCATGTTCCATGAAATGCCAAAGTGCCTAGGATGGTATGAACAACCAAGCCTGTTACCTTACTTAATTTGTGAAAACCTACCACTTCAAGCAAAATCAGTTTGTGTAATGAGATTAATTCTTATTTTTAATAGTAATTACTTTTGTAATGTAATACCGAAGTGATCCATAAATAGGCATGTTGAAGTCCAGATTGACCTCTGAGAGATCCAGATTTTTTGCTACACTGATGTAAATTAATTGTAATTACATTGTCTGATTTAATTGAAAACAGTATGTGGCCAAGCTCAGAGGTGCCTTGTTGTGTCCCACCAAAACACAGGAAACAGTACAGCACTTCAGCACTCACATTTTCATAGAATTCTAGAATGGTTTGGGTTGGA
>NW_010262348.1:0-12388 GCF_000690775.1 Eurypyga helias
GTTTGTTTATTTGTTTTTTGTTTTTAAACCCAGTACTGCTTTGTTTTGTGATGCTAAGATGACTGGTAATAAATCCACAGACATTGTAATATTCTGTGGTAGGTAAGACATTGCAGAGGGTTGAATCATGCCTTACTCTGCTGCTGGGCTGTGGCGTAAATGTAGGCAAGCCACTCCTCTTCCCAATCTCTTCATTTTCCCATCTGTAATGCCACTGACCCCTACTGCAGACTGCTTCAGCATTTGCTGAAGGAATACAATGTCCAACAGCATTAAAAGACCTCTTTGGAAATAGACTTGGCAAATTACCTTTAAAATTAATATGGCTGTTGCTATTGCTTATTTTGCAGACACTTCTTAATTTCTTTGTTGGTAGGGTTATGCCATGTAATGTTTCAAAATGTCATCTGGAAGAAGAGTTGCTTGAAGTCTTTAAAAAATAAAGCACTGTACCCAGTATATACATTATATTGTCTTTGAATAAATTCAGACAGTGAAATAAGCTCATTAGTCTCCCTGTATTTGGAGATACTGGACACACTAACCTTGGGAAAACCTCTGATAAAAACAGTAACACTATCCCTCCTATGGCTCTTGGCTTAAGAGATGTCATCAACAGCTGTATCATAAAAATGTGTATCAGAAGTGATTGGTTCAGTACAAAGGTTCTAGAGATCCTGTTTGGGTGTATGAAGTTAACTGACTTTTCAAGATTTTATGAAAGGTTAACAGAGATCAGCTTTTCTCCACACATTATTACTTACCTCATGAAAACTTGCTTTGGTGATGCTGCATTTAAAAATACTGAATAATCTTCTTGCTGGCCTTGTTCAATATCTCTTTCAACTTTGTGCTGGTGTACGGAATCAAGGATCTACCTCAAAATCTCTGTATATGTCTATACAAAGGGATTTATGCTGTTGTTGAATGCAGCACAATACTTTCTGGTAGGTGTCCGCAGTGTATATGTTCAGATTTGTATGGCCTTAAAGTACCAAATAGCAGAGAAAAGTTAGGGCCAGGGGACAATGCTGGTATGATCTTACAAGGGACATGGAAAGCAGTTGCAATCATACTCTTTCTCATTAACAGAGCACTTCCTAAACAGTGACTCTTACTTGTGATTGTTTTGTATTGATTAGAAGTGCTCATATGCTGTTAAACCAGTTTAAATGAGATTTAAGGTTAGCCTCACTCTGTAAATTACAGATGCAAATTAAATCAGTATAAGTCACATCATACCCATCATATTTAAACCGATAGGAACCTCAGGACATATAAAATTGCACCACTTTCAAATGCAGTGTTTACTGTTACACCTTCTTGCAAGCTGATTAATCTTTGTGTGTTGACCAAGTTGATAGTAAATATGTGAGTAGTTGGAGTCATGAGTGGCCATCCAGAAATGCTGCTCAGGTCCTTTGTCATTTACCAGCTTTCACTTAATCTGCTATTTAAGTTAATGACTTCCTAAATGCTGTACAGGCTTTGTTATGTAGTCTTTAATCTGATTAGGAACACATGAATAATTTAGCATGCAATTAAACCATGTAATTAATTTGTCCCATGGTAATGGACTGTTAAGTAGTTCCATTAGTCTAGGATAAATACCAGGGTCTTGAACTTAAATTTTATAGCCTCTTGAAGATGTTTTTCCTGGAAGAAGTGTTTTTAATATAGAAATACTATTTAGAATTAAAATCCTGCTCCCTCTGACTTTCTGAAATTACCCTTTGAGGTTTGAAACGCATGTTTGGGTTCAAGGTGATTAGAAGACATTGAGGATGCTTTGTTCAAAAATGCTTGGCTATAACCAAATCCTGTTTCACCTGAGGCCAGCAGGAGCTTCATCATTTTGAAACGGGGTTTGGTTACAGCTAATTACAAATTTCTTCTAATTTCAATTTCATCTAATCACTCTGAACCCAAACATGTCTTTCAGACCTTAACGATCAGTTTCTGGAAGTCAAGAGGAGCAGAGGTCTCATGTTACAGAAAAGCTCCCAGAGATCAGATGAAGATTTATGTATGATGTGTGCTGAAACCTGACTGACTACATTTGCTCAAGCACTAGGTAGCGTGCTTTTCGATTCGAATGATACGCAGATACGAGCACACAGGAGAGGGCTTGCAAAGAAAATGCCAACTGGAACAGTGGGACTGGCCTGCTGTGCAGTGGCAATCCAGCAGCACATATAAGAGGGTTATTTAATATTAAGCATGTGAATAATCCTGTTTGTTTTCCCTGTTGTTCCAGCCCAAACTCACGGTCATGTCAGAGATTGCTTTCTACCACAATTCCTGTGCTTCATCACTTCTTCATAATTTCTGTGAGGTGCTAAGCACTCTGGCTATGCTAGGGGAGTTACTTAGCCATGTTCTTATGTTAAACACATAGCATTTCCAGCTTAGAATCAGATGTATTTAACTGCTTTGCTGGATTGGGGCCACACTGCTGAGTCCTGATGGAATGTAAACTTCAATACTAGCAAGACATTGAAGAGTTTTGGTTCGTTTGTTGAGTTTGGGTTTTTTTTTTTCACACTGGCACAGAAATATTTTACAGCACTTGAAATATTGAATCTCTTTACGTAAAGTGTGAATATGTTTTCCTTTTAGCAAAAACACGTTTTTTAGTACAGATTACTAGGGGCTTGGTTCTAGATACAGACTCAGACATTTCTTTTTCCTTTCTTGTCATGATATTTGCCATTAAATTGATGTTGTACCTCTTCAAACAAAGTGGAGTACACTTTCTGCTCATATACAGAAATCCTCACTTTCCTTTTCAATTGAGTATACAGAAAAAACCCCAAGAGCTGAATTTTGTCTTTTGGATGACTGTTATCTAAGTATCAATAATATTTAAGAAAAAAAGAAGAAAAAGCCTAGGAAAAGTTACAGTTGTAGTTGAGAATAGTGTTTATAGCCTGAAAATATTACCACTTTCGTAAACAGGTCTGGATTCTCTTCCTGAATGATGCAAGTGCAAGTAAAGCTGAGTATCAGCTCAGCAATTCACATCTGCGTGGTAGCAGCTCAGTGTTGCAATTTCTTTCAGCTAAGATGCATCTATTTTGCTGCTTTGATGTGTTCTGGGGGCTGATATGCAAACAAAGAAATTAAGTCTTTTACAAGTTCAAAATTTTCTATGTAGACAGAAACCTAAGACAATAACTTCATTTCTCTTAGCAGTTGTCTTCTGACACAGGTGATCTACTAGTCTTACAGCTAAGATGCTCCCTCTGTCTACTTAGTCTATTAGTTTGTCTGTCAAAGCACAACAGATTTTACTGTAAATAAAGAATTGACACTTCTATGCCACAGCCATCCTTAGACTTCATAGCCCAGTGCTTTTGGAGTATGACTTTATAGCAGGATTAACCTAGCACAGGTCTCAGTACAAGCCCAGAGCAATGTCCAAACTGAATGCTCTTCAACCACACCCACAAACTGATAACCATTTGGCCTGTTACCAGTTTAAATGCAGTATAATCAATAGTTATCTGACATACCAAGCCATGGGAAAAAGAAATCAGCTCTGTAAAAGTGTTGAAAGTGTCTATGACAATAGAAATAAAATAAACTTGTTAAAATGAAGCTTTCATATAGTCTCTACTCCAAAATCGAAAGTTTGTTTAGAAAAAAAATTTCTAAATCCAAAGTGAGTAATTATTTTAATACATTCCATTTTCAATTTTAATACTTATGACTATTATAAATTATTTATCTTACATAGAGCTCTAATTAATAATATAGAATTGCCTCCGTTCCATAGTTCTAAGTTTGTCATAATGATCTATGTTCTAATAATCCTCAAATTTGCATCAATCCATGCATAATAAATGCAGCTTTATGCCAGAGTCCTTCCTTCTTTTCCAGTGGTGCTGTCTTTTGTTGTTAGGTTTTGATTGGGTTTTTTTCTGAAATGTGCGCTTTACCTGTTGGGGTTTTTTTTTTAATTTCAAGTACCTATAATTTCTGCTTCTACAGTATTATTCCTTGTCCTTTTAATATCCCAGATAACCACACGCAGTAGGCGAATGGTGTGTTATTCATATCAACTGTGACAATATCTGTTTCTTAACATGGCTGAGTATATAGCCCTGCAAGGGTTCTATAAAAACAGGCATTCATCCAAGTGCTGCTGATGACTCAATCAAGCTGTAATATCAGCAAGCAAGGAAAGAAGTCTTTAGGTCCGTGGCAGTTTCAGATTGTGTTGATTGGAAGGGCTGTAATTCATTTCATCTGCAGAATGACTCTGTCCTGTTGGCATTCAGGGGAATGAGGATAAGCAGGCAAAATTATTTCAGCCTCACGTGAATAGCTAAACCGGTGTGAATGCTTTTAAGCAAGCACAGAAAGAAGATTTCTTCCTTGTGTCGCTAATATCACCATGAGATGGCAAGGCATATCCGCCCTGTGAAAAATAAGGGCCTTTCACCCAGAAATATTCTGTGAGGGTATGTATTTGGTAGTAATTACATAAGCAAGGTTCGGGACAGATCTGGAGAGCCTGAAGTTACATTCCCCTCTCAGTACGAGTTCTTACTTGGTGGTGGAGGTATTGGTGTGTATTCACTGCATGCCCTGGTGTCCTTGCCTGTTTGCCATCTGATCGAATGATGAAATGTACAGAAAAGCTCCTCAGATTAATCCTTCGCTCAATAATTCTGTGGTTTGGTTTGCAGCAGAGGGGCCACCTTTGGTTCTGGACTGGCTGCATGTGTGCTGCTTTGGCAAGCAGCGCTAAACTGGAGGAGGTTAGAGGGAAAAAACTGTCTCATATTTGAATTACAGTGAATTAATGGAGATGGCAAAAGCAAAAGTCCCTTCATTTGTGCAGTTTAATGAAGTGGAATGTCCTTCTCCTTCCTTCAGGTCCTTTCAGGTTCAGGAGCTATTTAAACGTAAAGATCTCACTTCAAACAGCAGTTTTGTTTATGAGCAAAGCTCCTTAAGGTTTGTTTACTCTGAGTGTTACCTGACCAGAGTACATGCAAACCACTCAGTGTGCTGTGACTAAACTATTTCATTTCTCAGCAATTTTCTTAGCCCGGTTTCGCCTGTTTATGCTGACTATGTTCACGTCCCACTGGAGAGATGTCATGTTTAAATTCACTTGTGATTGACCTTACTCCAACATCACTATAGAAAAGGGCCAAGAATGTTTTTTATCCTTTTTATAACTCCTGGCTCCCTTTCTGTAGTGAAGCAATTAGCCTGAGCTGACCTCTAGCCAAATGTTCCTGTGGTCAAGTTTCAGCTGGCTTGAGGACAGTCAGCTGCTGTAATTTTTTTTTTTTTCTTTCCCCTGGTTTTAGCTCTCTTCATTCTTACAAACTGCTGCTGGATAAGATATAGACTATTATTCCTTAGAACAGTGTGTATTACAGACACTGATTTTCTTTTTCTGTTAAATAACAGGGACTTGATTAGTGGCATTTGTCTTTCGCACACAGACAGGGTAGGTGTTGGGAGGTAGGTGTTACTAGATTGCAAAAGGTCAGTGTTATCCTGAAGCCAACAGGGAAGCCGTCTCTTGCTAGGTTAGCACTGCAGACGCCGAACAATACTGTTCTCGTTGGCGGCGAGCCTGCAAGAGTGTCTAAGAGGAACAGCAGCGGGTGGTTACAAGAGAGATTTGTGAGAACTTTCTGTAAGGCAGATGGCATTTCGGATGACTCTTCTCAGAAATTTTATTCCGTACCACCAAAAGTGGGGCAGCTCCTGCTTTGCACCAGATTTTCTCCCATGAGACCTTGCGTATGAGCCCTGTCCCAAGGGCTTTGGGTTTGAGTTCCAAGGAGGCTAGCACAACTTGCCCTTTCCAGTGCCTGTTGTACAGAAGGTGGAGCACGGCCTATCCATATTTTCAACTGAGAGACATTTCCATTTTTGACCTCAGTCCTGTCCGCGTTGGGCATGTTCGGAGTACGCCAGTTGAATTTTTCTCCCACACGCAACTTGTCTGGACGAATAACTCAGTGGAGTATCCCACGGGGAGTTAGGCAGAGCAGAAATACTGTTGCTTTGCCTTGCTAAGATAGTGGCATTTGTGAGAAACCGCTGAAGAATCATCGTTTGTTTCTATACCACATTTTACTAGCAAAAAGGCAAGGGATTAAGCAGCAATTTCGATCACCTTTGAGGTTTAGGAACACAAATTAATCCTGGGCCCTGTTTCAGAAAGCTAGATGTTTTAGTCAAGGTCTGTGGTCAGCTGGGACTTTCCCAATAATTAGAAAATTGCTCTTAAACAAGTAGTAGCTGCTGCTGGAGGGGTGGTTGCGTCTTTACCTACACCCTGTGTGTTCACTCCCGTGCCTGTACTGCCCTGGCTCTGCTCCCGGGGTGCATCTTGGTGGAGTCCTGACAAACCCGGTCAGCAAACAGATTTGTTATATAAATATTTATGGATTCATTTTAACTGGAACAATTTCCTGATGGAGTTCGTTGCGTGCAGGTATGTAAACAAGTCTGCAAGTGCAAGAGAAAGAGCAGTACTGGAATGGGATTGTTTTCATCTGCAGCAGCGAGACCTTACTGAGGTTCAGTATGATTTGTGGACCTCTGGGATGTATTTCCAGGCTCCGGCTGTCAAAACCCTCTCCCTGGGAGGCTGCTGGTCACAGCACAAGGATGGAAGGGATAGCTGTGCTGTGACAGCTGCATGAGGGGGCTGATCCCAGTCCCACCACGTTGTTGTTTGGCGCAGTTATGAAAAAAGAAGGAGTGTTCACAGATGTGCTCTGAAGGATAGACTCTGTTGATGACACAGGTTCTCGCAGGAGAACTCCTGTGAGGTTTTGAACTTTTTGTGTGGCTGCTGTTAGTCAGGAAGAAGTAGGAAAGCTTGGAGAAGAGTGGTAGGAAGGTCAGTAGAGGCGGGTGGACATGGGAGAACAGGGAAATGTGAATATGGCGGCAGCATGGGATGCCTGGGTATTGTGACAGGGAGAGAACAGGAGGGTTGTAAATAAAGTGACATTGTGCTCACACCTGTGAAAGAGAAAACTTCAGGGGGAAAGTGGAAGGGCTGAAAGGGAGAGAGGACTGTTCGAAGGGGTAGAAATCATGTAAGAGGAGAACTGGAAAATACAGAGAAGCATTTCTGTAGAAGATTTATTAATAAGAGACAATAAGAATCATTTAAACAAGAGTACAGATGGAGCAGGGGAACAATTGAGCTAGCTGAAAACGTAGCTGATCTCGGATGAACCTTGTCCTGTGCCAGTGTAGCTCTTCTCTGAGAGTAGGAGGATTGTTGGCCTGTGATTTTCTTTATGAACTTTTTCCCAGCACCGTGCACTCCAGCAGCCTTTGCTGCTGCTGGTGCTGCTCCCCAGGCTACCTCACTCTCACAGCACCCCAAATCCTCACTAACGTGCCCCCAGCTGCACATCCCCACGCTGGTGTGGGTGCAGTGGGGACCATGGCTGGCCTTTCCAGGTCTGGGTTGGACTCCGCTAGCCTAGAGCGGTTGGAATAAATGTCTCACTGTACTGATCCTGAAACTCAAGAATTACTGAGCAGTTGTGTTCATGAGGGTGTGAGAAATACCTTCTGATTTTCAGGTTTTGTACTAAACAGCATGAATGAGAAATCTGGAGTCAGTAATAGTTTGGGGTTTTTCTGCAGAGTAATTCAGTCTGTTCTCTTGGGTTAAGAACATTAAGGAGGGAATTGTCTTTTTAAATTCAGTGTTGCCATAATTTTACATACCCGGCGTGTTTGTGTTTTATGCTTTCTGACTAAATTCAAACTTGGCTAACTGTACTAGGAAACTGACTAGTTTTTGATACCCAGATTGGACGTCGTTTGTTAATTGGTAATGCCTACTTAGAGATTGTTACTCATTTGTGGGCTTGGTTGTTTGGACACTTGTGATTTAATCTCCTATTAAATGAAGAAAGAAAATGTCTAATTGAAAACACTCTGGTGTTTTGTCATATCAATTTACGGGCAAATGTGAAAGTGGAGCTATTTCTCTCTCTCCCCACTACCTCACTGAGCTGGGATGTCAGTGTATCTTGGCAGTTTTGTGCCACAGAACAAGAAACTGCTGCCTGACTCTTGTTTCAGCATTCGTGTTTATTTCTGTGTTGTAGGTTTGGTTTTGAAGGTCTCCAGTTGTCTCTGTCCTCCACAGGTGTGGTTGTAAATGGTCAGGTAGTAATCCATGGTATGTGTGTGTTCCCCCTGTTACATATGGAGACCTCCTGAGCTTTTGGGGGCATGGTGCTGTTCTGTGGAAAAGGCTGCACTGCCCGCAAGGCCAGCGTAGCCCAGCTTTGGCACTTCCCCGTTGTTATCAGACACTGGTGATAATGACAGGAGCGGAGTAGTATCCCTCAAGCAGGGTTGTGTGCTGGGGTTTTAGGCTATTTGTCTGGCACACGTGAACTGAGGGGGAGGTTGTAGAGGCTTGTTCAGTTACACTTGGGTTGTAAAGGTTCACACGCTTAGAGGCTGTAAAGGCTTGTGTGCATGTGGTCAGGTCCGTGGGCCTTCTCAGAAATGACACAGGTAGAAGTTGCCAGTAGGAGCCAGCCCCCACGGCAGCCCCGAAAAGCAGCGTGGAAGAGCAGGTGCACCAAGGCAACTCCTCAGTCTTGTGCAAAGTGCCAGCCTGGAACAAAGAATTAGCCTGGGTCACTCTCATTCTTACAGCCCGCAGTTACTGCTGCCCTCTCCACTGTCCTGGCGTGCTGCCCGCCACAGGCAGCGGCCGTAGGTACCAGGCTGGTGTTTTTCTGCTAACAGCCATTTGGCTTCCTGGTTGGGCGCTAGCTTATTAAAGTGCATCACTTCTCTCAGCTTTACCGCATGTACTCCTAAACTTGGGAGAGGTTTTACATGTCTTGAAAAGATTATTACTGCTTCAGAGGATCATGAGCTGGAAAGGGGATCATCATCTCTTTTTTTACCCCTAAAAGAAAAACTGTTCTTTTTCCTACTTTCACATTTAAACTAAGCTAGTCATTGGGATCCATCCTCCAAAGGCTACTGTTGGTGGATTGTGGCTGGATATTGGCAACACTTGATTTCCCTCCCCCCCCCTATATTAAATTAACTAGAAACCCGTAAGTTAGTTCTCTTGTAAAAATGGTATTCACTCTCTGTCCTAGACTGCAAGATGATGTACGACTTTATAAGGCAATAAACTAAATACACTTCTGGTTTAAATCCAATCAGAAATTCAATAAAACTAGATAATAGTTTAAATGTCATGTCATTAGTTAGTAGTAGTAGTTTATAAAGAAACTCTCTTATTGTCTTTTGTTATTGCAGAATTAGAGGTATGGATCTTCGGCATCTGGTGTTTACTTTGGCACTGATCTGTGCAAATGACTCACTTTCTGCAAGTGATGGTAAGTTTTATGACACCTTTCTGTGCCTTTGTATGTATACATATATATAGCTTTATACAAAGAGTATTTTTATATACTATGTGTCAGGACTATACAAGTTCCGTGATTGCGGTAACCTGGGTATGTAAAGTGAAAAATACATCAGTTAGTCTTGTAAAGATAGTGGATGAGATTAAGATGTGTTGCTGAACACAGGTGAATTTCATAGACAGCATTAAATGTGTGATATGTAAACAGGCTGGATCACTGGTGGTGTCAGATATCTGGATTTTCTTTCTCCGGTACTGAAATATCGAAAGAATTGTATGGGTTTGCATTTTTTTTTTTTTGGGGGGGGGGGGTTGTTTGTTTGTTTTGGTTTTGGTTTGGGGTTTTCTTTATAGAAACTGGTGGTTTTTTCCCTTAACAAATCTTTTTAGTATTTTCATATGAAAAGTGTAGAAGTATTTGGAAGCACAGAGGAAGCATGTTAAGACTGTACACTTGGAGTCTAAGGCCAATATGAACAAGGTTCATAAGAAATATACTTAGAAATTCTTGAGTAGAGGTTATAAAAGGAATTTGAAAAGAAAATGCAGCCTCAACCAGCCAGCTGGCTGTGGGTAGCCAGCAGAAGACTTTTTAGCAAGAAGCTCTGAATGCACATCCATTGCTGTTCATGATTCCACAGATCTGCCCAGGATTCACATGCACTGAATGTACCTCTGGATTTCCACAGCTCTTCCCATCCTTATTCACTTCATTTATTCTGTCTTCTCAATTAAATGCCACGCTGGAAAGTACTTGGTCCAGCTGAGCTTTCTCTGATGATTTTTCTTGTTGCAATCAGCGATGATTTAGAATCATTTCTGTATCACCCAGAGGCCTGTCCTGACTGTGGTGGGTCCTCTGGGACTGATCTTTTACGCATTTAGAACAAAAAATTCCCATCAACTCCAGTGGGAGTTTTACATTGTGTCAGAATGTTCTGCTTACACTGGTTATGATCTGCTCCTTTAAACAAATGCAACTTAACCTGATCTGCTCTGACTTTTTCTGGCCTTTGGAAAGTGCAGTCAGGGTTTTCCATAATTAATAATTTTGTGAAAACGTATTGCTGCTTCTCCCAGAAGCTGCAGAAAGGTGGCTCTGTAAGCAGGTGCCCCTCCTGACCACCTCGCCAAAATCGGTGTTACCAGAGAGAGTCAAAGAGGGCAGTTTGATGAGTAATTTTGGAAGAAGTTAGGTGGAAACAGCTTCAAAACAAACTGTAAATAAAATGGTAAGATTTTCCATGAAAACTTCTACTATCTCTCATTTTCTTTATTATTTTTTTGTTAGTTTAGCTCCATACTTAGGTGCTATTGAATGCAAATTAAATACCTATAGAGTTGCATACCATGTTACATTAGACTTTGTAGAGTTTTTTTAGAATATGGTACTAAACCAAAGGGCTATGACATAGTTGACTGTAGTCATAACTGTCCTACTCTTTAAAGGTATAATCATTGTCCTTTGCCCTGATACAGTTTTACATTTTCTTGGAGTTGTTGCATACTTAAATTTTCTAGACGTCCATATTTGCAGAAGTGCTGGAGGTAGATAAGGGGTATTAATTTGTTGTTAGTGTTCTTAATGGAGACATTAAGCAGAAATAAGATATAATTAGAACTCAAATGCTCCATGTTCAGAAAATTCTTCCATAATGTTCACTTTGTTTATTGAAAAAAGGGGCTTGGATAGGGAAAACACAAGTTTCTGTTTATTTACATCTGTGTGTGTGACTCAGATGCTTGTCCTCTGTGTTATCAGGAGGAGAATCTATAAGGTTTTCTCCTCCTGTGATATTTAAGGCTTTTTAACATTTACCAAATTCTATTTTGCATTCCTAGTGTATCTGACCATTGAAGGCGATGAGTTAATAAAGTTTTCACTTTTGTTCCCTACTTTCATTTCCTACTTGCAGCAATACTCATTCTGCTATCTACATGTCCCACGAGATATGCGTGTGCCTATTTAAGAAGTGTGTAAGGAAGTGCGTGGGGCAGTGAAGTGTTTATTTTCATATTAGAATTGAGCTGAAACAATGTGGGGCCTTTATTTAATGTGCTTTGAATCTTTCTGTGTCTTCTGAGTTGGTTAGAAGAAGAGTTTGCTGATAGGCATTTGTAGAATAAAGCTATATAATCATTTTTCCCCCTTTGTGAACCAATCTCTTTAGTTAGACCTATGAACTGAAATAAAATTTGCAAATTCATCCTTGGTTCTGCTGAAATGTGGAAAGTCATTATTTCACAGTGAAATATGATACATGTACCAGCTTCTATTCATTGCCTCATACAGAATGGTCAGTAGAACAAAAATGAATGTGTCCTGACTTGATCTTTCCCCCTCAGTGTCTGTATTTTACAGTACATTCATTCAATAGACAGAAATAATCCCCACCCAGATGCAGTCTACTGGACCAATCGATTTTTCGTTTGAGGTTTAAGAGTATGTGAGGATTTTTTGATCCTTGGCAGATGAGGTGTGGTCCAGATGTCCTAAATTCAGTAAAAATCTGTGTTAGAAATAAAACTTAACCACAACATCATTTTTGTGTGACTTTGTCTGTACTGATGAAATGTAACTTCCATGAGCTTACCTTCAGAATCAAAAAACAAAGAATGTTTTAATTGTGTTCTTGTGCTTAAATCCAAGACACAGTACTAAATATATATGCCCTGATTTCCTCTGTTATTAAAGTATTGTGTGTGTGAAGGGATCAGAGCTCTGTTGTCCTGAAAACCATTTCCTAACTACTGAACTTCTAATGCTGTAACACATATCTTCCAACCCAAACCATTCTATGATTCCATATATTCTGAGGAGGAGGAGAAATGCTCAGCTGAGAAAGTCAGACAAGAAATTGTAAGTCAAACAGGAAGATTGAGGTAACAGTATGGAAGAATGTCCATTTGCCATTCATGCATGATTTAGGGCAGAGTATTGGTTTATTAGCTGTTTTATTCTTCACCTCCCCCCCCCCCCCC
>NW_010262348.1:12403-16787 GCF_000690775.1 Eurypyga helias
AGTGAATGTGCTTGTACCTGCAAAAGTTCTTAGGAGCATCCAACCCCACTCAGGTAAGGAATCTTGACAATCTTACATAGCTCTGTCAAGCACAGTCTTGCTGAGGCTTTCTTATAACTTAATTAGATGTGCTCCATACCCGTACCACATCTGATGCTTTGCCAGAGGAACTGGACCTGCGGTGTCACGACTCCCTAAAAATCCACTTGAGTAATTATATGTCTTCTGGCAGCACATTAAAAAATCACACGTATTTGCTAATCTTGCACCAAAGCCCAAGAGAGTATAATATTGACTTGCACATGAACGGCGTTTATGTCTTGAAAGTTAGTAATGCTTACGTTCAGCCTTACAAAAGACTGTGCTTCAAGATGACTCCGTGCCGTGGGGCCGGATCCACCCTTGGCACACGATGAAATCCCATACGTGTTTCCTCCTGGCAGGAGAGAGGGTGTGAGGCCAGTAGTTGGCCAAGCAACTGCGCAGCATTTGAGAGCAGATACTGGACATTTAGTTACCTATTCGCTGTCTCCAGGCTGGCGCCAAGTTCTGCTGGAGGCTTTCCATTTATTTAGCTTGTTTTTGTGGTCCCCTTTTGGAAAGAGCTTGGCTTGCAGGCTCCTTGAACCAAGGCTCTGGCTAGCATGAAGTGACAGGGGTGCACACCATCTCTGAGATGGTGATACAAAATGTGACCAAGCGTGTCTACTGCACCAGGTCTTCGAGTGTAATTCAGAGCTGAGCCAGCCTGGGGCTTGCAGGCGACGCTGACCCACACACGGTCCATGACCTCGAGGTGCCAGCTGTAAGATGGTAAGGGCAGAACAGAGGCCGTGGTAGAAAGAGAGTGTAAAGGCCACAATAACAGGAAGGTAATTTGTAATAGGTGTGTGATTACCGTAGGTAAATGGGGTTTATGCCTTAGGGACTGGAAAACCTAGAGCCCATTTTCACAGCTAATGAAGATACTTTTGTTAAGTCAACAGAACTTAAGGTTCTAAGAGTTTAGGTTGCTTTGAAGATGGGGAATTGTGCGATTCTGAAAATTTAGTTTAATTTAGATAATTAGGTGCATGAACAAGAAAGAGCACTGCTTAGTGAGTAGATCACCTACACCTGTGCAATATCAGTTGATGTTCAAGGGGGGAAAAAGCTTATATTCATATACACATACGCAACTTATGTTCAAGATATTTACATGAATGTAATTGCAGTGTTTCAAATACATATTCAGCATACACCTATATAATTTGGTTTACTATACCTACTGATATCAGAAGTGGTTGAGCGGAATTGCTCCAAACACAGACTCCAAAATGTTTAGGAAGCAAAATAAATTTTGTCTGTTTGTTCTTTCTCTACAACTGATGAGTGTAGGTCATATAAGGACGTAGAGGAATAAACTGGGAATTAATCCCAGTTAATAAAACAATACATAAGCTCAAGCAGTTCCAAAACTAATTTCTTCCCAATGAAAAGAAGTGGGAAATGTCTTTTATCATTTTTTTATACAAGATCAAAGTTTGTTCCAGACTATTACAGATATGCTAATTCATCCTCTGAAGCAGGTTTAGAGAGGCATTCATATTTAATGATAGCACAATAAAAATATTTCAGTGAACTGTTTTTGTACAATGTTAATTTTAACAGATACAAGCCTGAATTTGTTGTTCATTTTACCTAATCTGATTTTAGAAATTTTTTTTTTTCCCAACTTTGTTTTAATTATTGTATGAAGCTGTTATGCTCAAATGCTCTATTTTCCTCATTTTTATATAAGAAGTAGGTCTATTTTCCCTTCTGAGATGTATCAAATCTAATTTTTACTTCCATCAAAATGTCCTTATGTTATGCTGGTGTCTGCTTGCTTACTGTATTTGAATGCTTTGCATGCATACATACCCGGATTAAACCATCTAAGTATAGGTATGCACTGGATATCAAAGCTCTCATGTATGGAGCTGGAGATGGAATCCATAACCCATGCATAGGGCTTTAGAGTCATTAAAGACACCCCGTGGCAATCAAGATGTCTGCATGGGACTCACAGTGATGACACAGGACCTGCAGGACATCTGCATCCTTCTGGTAGTACCAGAAACTTAAAAGAGCTCTGTAAAAAGCTTAAGGCCAGGAATCTCATGTTTTCAGGCAATCAACTCTGTTAGCTCTTCTTTGTTCCAGGGACTGTATTGACCAGCTCTCCATTGACTGCTGGGAGCTTGAACCCCTAAGGATGAGATTCATCCATGTATGAATCTCATGGATATCCTCTAGGTATGTAAAAAATCTTCATAAGACTTGTAGATAGGACACCAGCGAAGCTGTGGATGCCCCATCCCTGGAAGTGTTCAAGGCCAGACTGGATGAGGCTTTGAGCAACCTGGTCTAGTGGAAGGTGTCCTTGCCCATGGCAGGGGGGTTGGAACTAGATGGTCTTTAAGGTCCCTTCCAACCCAAACCATTCTGTGATTCTATGACATGTGTGGCTTTTTTAGCAGAGACTGGAAGGCAAGCGTAATATCCTAGGCAGTTTAAGATAGCTACAGGTGTTGTGGCAACTTGATTTTTGCCCTCCCTTGCATAAAGTGAGCTACTTAGAGCTGTCTTAATTTTGAACTGTGCCTCACCCTGATAGCTGCTTTGTTTGCATATGCATAATTCTGTGTACTTTCTGCTGGGTAGTGTCATAGCTGCTCAGCCACAGGCTCTAGCTCTACTGCTACAGACAAGGTGAGGGGTCTTCTCACTGGATTGATATGGTAGTGCTTGGATTCTTGCTGTCACCATGAAGTTAAGTAGCAGACAGATGTTATCTAAAGGCATGGATTTGACTTCTGTGACACAAGGAGGAATTCTTTGTCTAAGCAGAAATGTACCTTTGAATTGCATTATATTCTGTGCAGAGAAAGGGAAATTTGTCCATCTGTTCATGGAGGCAGGAGGTACCAGGAACTTTGATGCATGTCTTGAAATACCCAGAAAAAAAATCAATACCTGTGTGGGGTCTTGGCTGAAAACATGTTTTGTGATATAAGTGAATTCAAATTTTATAGACTGTAGTCAGTGTAGTTACAAGCCATTTCTCACACATGAAGGGTATTCTTTTATTTTTAACGACTTTTTTTTATGATCAAGAAGACCAGATGTATTTGCATATATAACAATCCTAATGTTGTTAGGAAGTGACCAA
This sequence comes from Eurypyga helias, assembly GCF_000690775.1. Taxonomy (NCBI): domain Eukaryota; kingdom Metazoa; phylum Chordata; class Aves; order Eurypygiformes; family Eurypygidae; genus Eurypyga; species Eurypyga helias. Next base: position 15,597 of record NW_010262348.1, read on the forward strand.
AGATAATGAGAAAGGGGAGAATCTTCCTTAGCTTAAGCTGCAAACTCTCTTGCCTCTTTCTTGGTAAATAGTAGTGCCGTAATATAAATATAGTTGGTCGTCATTCATTCATTCTGGTTATTTTCTTCATTCTTCTAACTGGTGTGTCTTTGCTGTGGCCTTTCTCTGTGTTACCTACTTTCTCAAGTATATGCAGCAGTCTAAGTGTGGAACACAAGCCAAAGCAGACCTGGCAGTAAAACCTGAAAAGTTCAAAGCTGTGCTCAGCTTAGTGCATCCTGGCTTACGTGGACAGGGACAGAACTGTCAAATATGTGGATTTAAACTTTTAACTTCAGACAAAGCCTTTAGAATAGTTGCCTTATTTCCAGAAGTTTAAGTGTTTCTGAACAAGAAATATGTTCCATTATGGAGAAGAAATTGCTATAGAGCCATTCCAGGAGTCAGGATCAGAAAGCTTGGCACATAGAAGCGTAAGTTATACCACTCTGATCTGGCTAAGCCATTTCAGCTGGAGGGAAGATTCATTTTGGCAGAGAGCAAAGTAGTATTTCCATCATCACTTTCCATTGCGATTAGGCATGGCTTTGATGGCTAGCAGAAAAATCAAAAGGAAGGCCTTGAGTATGTGCACTTCTGAGTTACTTTTACCGCTCTTGCTTCCTAGCCAGTAGTATATATTTCAGATAAGCCATTTGTCTGGGCCAGTGTGACAGTATCTATGCTCTCACATGGAGAAGAAAGACAAGATGAAATCCTTTCTTCTGTGTTGGGAGCATACACGGCATTTTAACAGAAAGCGATTTGGGATTTCTAAGAGTGGAGGACTCATGCTGGAAATGAACTGCAGACCGGCTTGTGTTTTGTAAGAAGACACAGAAAACAAAAACACAGAGCTAAAATTTTCAGGTATAATAGCCTTAAATTATGCCCCTAGAAATCCATGTTTAGGCTTGTAACTGAGTAGATCCAATGGTTCAAATGCTAACTTGGGTTGCCAGAGACTTGTGTGCTTTGTCTTTTCCTCCAAACCACATCTCTGACTCCAGCATTTACCAAAGACTTTCAAGACCTTGACTATCTGCACCCACAAGCCTGACAAAAACACGAACAATCAGCTTCAGTCAGGCACCCTGCAAAATAACGTATGTGCCGTAGTTATCCTGTCCAGTTATCTCTGTTATCTTTAAC
>NW_010262348.1:16823-29948 GCF_000690775.1 Eurypyga helias
TGGATGCCGTCATATCTTCTTCTGTTGAACACAAACGCATCAATTTGCTGTCCTCTGATTTCTAGGGTTTGAGATCATTTGCAAGAATTAGCCACACCATTATGGTTAGTGCCAGGTGAGGTCTGAAGAAGCCAGTCTTTCTGCCACTCAGCTGCAAAGCATGTAGTCCCGGCATACATCTTCACTCTCCCAAGCAGACCTTTAGACTGCAGACAAGCCACCAACACACCCACTGCACTTTCTGTGAGCCAGAATTGTTCCTCCTTTACCTGGGCTAAGCTGCACCCAAAACTGCTGGCTGACGGTGGCCACTTGGGGCTTGCTTTTGGAGGAGAAGCTGTTTGAGGTGCCAGTTTGAATCGCAAACTTTTGCCCACACGTACAATTCATTCCATGTATTTAAAGAGGAAGATCAGATGATGCAGATGATGTAAACGTGCGCACAGCAGTTTGTCACCACTCTCTTGCAAAGCTAACAGGTGAGAAAATTCCTAGTTATGGTTTTTATTTTAACTCCCGGTTTGATATTTTAAATGTAGTTGTATATTTCATGTGAATTATTTAAATGGTTTGTACTGTACTAGCCAAATGAACTCAGTTAATAAACTGACTGCAGCAGGGGCAAGAAAAGCAGCTCAATCAAATAAACTCTAATCCATATTATAAAAGCATATTGCATAAGTTATAATGAATCATTCCATGTAGTGGATCACACACAGAGCAAATTGCTTTCAATGCCACTCTCTGTAACAGGAAAAAGAAACCCTTGTTACTGCACATTCACAGCATACAATGAAATGACCATGGGAACGGGTAACATTTTTTTGTTAATTTAAACAATGATGCAGTTATTGTGCAGTAACTTGCACTGCCTGATTTAAAATACAAGAGATTTTTAGAATGAAGAGGCTGTCTTCAATGTTGCACCTTTTCTTTCTGTACTGTGCTCTTCAAAAGTGACAGTCAGGATCAGACTGGAAACAACAGAAGTGTGACTGTGAATTGGAGAGCCATCACTGAACAAACCTGGTTCCTACCAGTATAAATGAGCAAGGATTTTGTGCACCTCAGCAATATTTTGGCACACATTTCTCTTCAGCTGTTCCAAGGGAAGCAAAGAAAAACAGAAAGAAAGAGAAACATTTTAGAGTAGGAGTTCACAGGATGACATCTTTGAATCACACAGAACGACTCTGAAAGCTTTGCACTTGTTGTGGTTTAACTACAGCTAGTAAAATACCATGAAGCCTCACTCACAGGTCCCCCCTCCCCTCCGCCAGCGGAGGCTAAGAATTGGAGGAAAAAGACAAGGAAGCTCATAAAATTGAGATAAGAACTATTTACTAATTTAATCTAAATGAATATATACAAATACTACTACTACTAAGTAATTAAAACAGTAGAAAATAGAACATATGATACAATTATGATACAGTTGCTCACCACCCATTGACCAATGCACAACCAGGCGCTGAGTAGTGAGAGTCAGTGTCAAAGAGACTGAGAGCCACAGCCCGAGGGCCAGAGCCCGAGTGCTGTCACAGCAGATTCTGAACAAACCCTATCAGCGATAGCACTACCAGAAAAACTAAACAAACCCACCAACTCCCTCATAAACGAGCCAGCACAGGAGTTAGCAAAGCAGCTAACGCAGGAGTCAGGGTGAGGGTTAGCAAGTGCCAGAAAGTAAACAAGTAACAAAGTAAGTAATGGCTAATGGAAACCCTCCTCGCCTCTGCCCCAAGCATGACGTACTATGGAATGAAATACTCCCTTGGTCAGTTTGGGTCAGGTGCCTGAACTGTGTGTCCTCTGCAGTGCCTGTAGCGAGACCGCGAGAGCTGGGAACGCAGCTGCAGGATCAGAAACAGAGAAAGACCTTGAATCTGGTGCAGGCATTCCCCAGTGCCAGCTAAGAACTTATCAGTGCTTCTCTCAGCATCCAGGAACACAGCTGCCTAGCAGCCATGGTAAAGAGAGTTAACTCTTTCCTGGCTGAACCCAGCACAGTATGGGTCAACACTCTCAACAAAACCAGATGATTCTCAGGGTTTCAGCAGCACTTCTGGCATAGTTGGATGCTTCAGGAATGGGAGCCACCATGATTGCTGGGTCCAGCCTTGCAGAATTCTTGGTCAGTTGGGCTCCATAGAGTCACCCTGTTGGTTGTTTCCAACCTTGGCTGCTCCCCTAGTCTTCCCTGTTAGACTCCAGTGGTACCACATGTGGTACCCAGGGGATTATCCACTTCCAAGAATGATGGAAGGAGGAACAGAAATGAGAGGGTGCTGTGCAGCTTGGCCTTTGTGTGGCCCTCCACAACAAGCTCTGGCAAGATTTCTTTTTGGGAATAAAAATACTTGGCCTAGGCTGTTTCTTTGCTACTGGAGAGGTGCTCAAGGAACTGTGGAAGAAGAATACCCTAAGCATGATGTTGTAGGTGGGAGGCAGAGCTACAGACCAGTTAGGACTCTCTAGCTTCTGAATCTGCAAGAAGTCCTGGTACTTGGCAACAAGAAGTTTCTCTGCTTGGCTTTCTCTTCTCACCCAGTGTAGAAGCATGCTGTAAAATTGTTGTACCAGCAGTGGTTATTTTTTTATAGAACTTCTCAAAAATTGTCATGCTGCTAGGAATTTTGAATTCTTGCATAATGCAGTGAAGACTTTTTCCTGAAGTACAGGATTAATTTTTTTTACTTAAAATCTTTGCAAAAGTAGGTAATTACATGCTAAGAGGTGTTGAATAGCCATAAGGTAGCCTGATAGAGTTGGTAGATTATCGAAAGAGCCATGCATAATGTCAGTTCAGTACCATGTTTCATTCTCTTTAAGTTGGTCAAGGAGATTTTCTAGGGAGTTTCAAAGAATGCAACAAGAAACTGTTAAATGTTGTGCAGTTGGGAATTTATCACTTGTATCAGCCTTGGCAGCATCAAAGTGGGATGTAACAAACCTGACACTAATTTTAAAAAAAGCCTCAAGGATGTTACACATCAGAAAGTTTGTCCTCTAGGCAAGGAAAGTTGGAAGAAACTTGAAAAAAAATGTTGATAAATGCATTGATAAATATTACATGTTTGGGAGTCTGTGTGTATTGAGTTTGTGTGGTGGGGTTTTGGTAGCAGGGGAGGAACTACAACTCCTGTGAGAAGCTGCTAGAAGCTTCACCAGGTCTAAGTTGGACCCATCTCTGGCCAGGGATGAGCCCATCAGCGACAGTGGCAGTGCCTCTGGGATAACATATGTAAGAGGGGAAAACTCTGCTGAGGAACCTTCAGTGGAGAGAGGATTGATGTCAGAGAGACAACTGTGCAGACCTCCAGGCCAGTGTGGAAAGGCGGGAGGAGTCTGTGACTCCGTGGGAAGCCTGTGCTGGAGCAGGCTGCTCCTGAAGGACTGCGTCCCATGGAAGAGACCCATGCTGGAGCAGTTCATGAAGAACTGCAGCCTGTGGGAAGGATTAACATTGGAAAAATTCGTGGAGGACTGTCTCCCATGGGAGGGACCCCAGGCTGGAGCAGGGGCAGAATGTGAGGATCCTCCCCTGAGGAGGAGGAAGTGGCAGAGACAACTTGTGAAGGAAAGTTGCTTTTAGATCTGGTTTTGTCTCCCATTGCCTACTCCAATTTGATTGGTAACTAACTAACTAGAGTTTTCTTCCTCAGTTCAAGTCAGTTTTGCACATGACCATAACTGGTGAGTGACCCCTCCCTGTCCTTGTCTCAAACCATGACACTTTTGTGATATTTTCTTCTCCCCATTCCACCAGTGGAGGAGTGAGCAAGTGGCTGTGTGGTGATGAGTTGCTGACTGGGCCTAAACCCCAGCACCATGTAAGTCATGTCTCTTTCAAAAGACCCTTAGTGTCCATCATCTATTGCTACTGACTCAAAATAATAGGTTTCAGCACACACACAGAAATGGTTGTTCAGACCCTACAATGTGTTTTTTCAGAGAGCATTTGGTGCACCACCTTTGCAAAGGTTTCTTAAGAAATGGGGAATAAAATGGACAATTTCCATGGATTAAAAATTAATCAAAAGAGGAAACAAAAGAACAAATTATTAGCTTCCACAGCAGAAACATCCAAGGATATTTCCCTGCTACAGACCGAACAAGCAGAAATTAAATCGACAAGATGTCTTCTGCCTGGAAAGCTCCGTGGTGGGAGGGGACAGAAACCAGTCCTGTCCTGCATGGTGCCAAGGGAGCAAAAAAGAAGGATGTGAGTGGGAAGGAGCCCTCCGGGGTCTGCCGAAGCCCTGCGTCCATGTATGCAAACACTCAGTAGAGCACTGCAGCAGTGTTAGAGTGCAGTGTGCTGGGAAAAGGCGAAGGACCCACCCAGTCCGAGAAGTGTGTCTTTTGTGGGCTGTCCTTAACTGTTACCCGGAACATGCTCAGAGAAACACCCTGAAAGGCAATTTGTTTATTCTGCATTTGGTCAGGGATTTTGTTTATTATCCCCCTAGCAATGTGTCGTCTTGGCTTTAGGGCTGACATAGAAACTTTAGAAGCAAATTTGAAAACTCACTTGGATTGAGAGTTTATCCTTGAATCCTTATCTGCTAGAACCCTCTGTTTTTTGCTTTGTAAAGACAAAATAACCAGAACAATTACATGCCTGGCTGGCAAACACCATGTGCGTCACGTTTCTTTTAAAAGGCACTCAGTGATTGCACACATGCCTACTGTAAAACAGGAAAGACTGTTAACATTTAATAAATATTAAATCTTAAACAAGAACATGTACAAAGTAAAATAATGTCATTATAACCTTTGAATTTGTTTTCTGCCTCTTCATCATTGAAGCACAAAACAAAGAATAATGTGATAATTTGACTGTGAACAGGAAATTGCAAGTGTTAGGGAAGCAAATACAGGTAATAGCTGTAAATGTTAACATCATCTATTTATTGTTTGCTGTTAATGATCAAATAGTTAATACTATTACTTCAATGAAAATGCTGATGTCAACTATAGTTACTGTTGTATAGGATTTAATTCAAACTGTTTTAATCCACTTGTATATGTGCTGGGTTGATCTTTGCTAGCAGTGAAGTGTTTTTCTGGAAGTTAAAAGAAATTATTAAAGAAATGGAACTTATTAGTGGTTCATGGTTTGGCAAGGAAAAAGAAATGCCTTTTCAAGTTCTTAGTGTCTGTGTTAGAGGGTTTCTGCACCAGGAATGGTTCAGGGTGGAGTGTTATGCAGAAGTGTTTTCTGTCATAGGCTATGTGTGGATATTTGGGGTTCATCCCAGTGAGGTGTTTGGAAGTATAAGTCACTAGTCTGACTATTCTCCACTGCTCAATTAAGTCTGTTTATTATACAGGCAAAGGAAGTATGAGTGGCTTAAAAAGGTATATTTTTATACCTTTTTCTGTATAGAGGAGGTATGAAGCAGTGGTGAACAATGTGGGAAAATTGTGGTGTGTGTGTACACAAACTATAATTTATTTTCTAGTGAACCATTTCATTCTCCAAGTATTCTTCAGTGGGTTTTTAGGGGAAGTTTGGTGTTGCTAACTGGTTTATTTAGATTTGATTAACTGCCTCATCTGTTTGAGTCAGAAATTGCCCTGTTGTCCCTGGATGCCTCCACTTGGCTCCAGAGCTCAGCTCTTCATGCTGTGAAGACCTATCAAACCACTTCACAGGAAAAACACTTGCATCTAGGGCAGCTCCACCAGTAACAACACGGATGTGAGATCAATAACTTACTATCTTTCCTTTCTGACTCCATAGCATTTGCACAATAGGAAGCAGTAGAAGTTAATCAGAAAAACCCAAGGTATCTCCTGTTACTCTTGGCACATGCCTTTCAACACACCTAGGGCCTTTCAGAACTGAATTAAAATCCTGTCTGGATTACATACTACTGCCATACATTACAAAGGTAGAAGACAAGACTTAGCTTTTGAAAGGGTGCACTGGGGGCTCTTCAGGATATCCAGCTGTCACAGCTGAGACTGTTTAACCTCTCCTTCCTGGCCAAGACAGTTATGTAGAGCTACAGCCTTGTCCACAAAAATACTTTCAATAACATTGCAGAACTCTCCTGACAGAGACCTCATTTTAAGAGAGGTAGCATAGACAAAACCAGCAGAATTTAATGTGATCACCCAAAATATCCAGATGCTATTATCTTCTTTTCTAAGGCCATGAACATTGCTCATTGTTTGAAGTAGGATTTTTGCTGGGTTGCCCTTTCTTTCCTCCCAAAGAAACATTTGTTTTTTACCAGGAGGAACATGCGTTACAGAATCTGGCATGTTTGCATGTGGTGCAATCTTGTGAATGTTTTGTTGAGATAACTGAGTGACAGCTTCCAGTTTGTGTTCTGCAGGAGGTGAAGGCTTCTTTCCAGAAGTGTTGACGATCTCAAAATAAATATATTCTTCTTGCAGAGCTCCCAGTCTGACATGTTATCTTATCCCCTCAATACAGCAGGCTTGATATTCAGCTACACCAGTTTATCTAGGTGATAGACTTAAGCAGCAGTTCTAGTTACAGGAAAAACTGTGCAAGGATTACATCTATCGGAGTTAACATTTGGCCTGTGTTGTCCAGCTTTATAACAGAAGACTTGATTGTAAATTATTGTTAAATGCTGGTTTTCAGTTATGAGATGTTGTTACCACTGGAATTCAGCATGTTTTTTCTTGCAATTTTTTTAAGCCAAAAGTGCAAATTATCTTAAGAGAATGAGTCTCTGTTTTCCTCTTGTTTAGAGAAATGTCAACAGTTAAAGTCTTGCTATTTAATTTCATTATATCCCCTTGAAATTCCTTAAGAAACATGAGTTATGACCATGACAGTGCTTTGCACTTCATGGGTTTTACATCTCAGCAACTTGCAAAGATGTGTGAAATACTATTAAGAACTCCAGTAATCCCAAGATAACCTGCATATATGCACTGACTTTCTAGAAACAGCATTATTTGTCCCAAAGTCATAGCTATCCCTAAAGGAAATAGAATATTAGATTTAGCATGTGGCTCTTAACCCTCTTTAGGAATGGGGACCAGTAAAAATAATATATTGCTTACATTGATAGGACTCCTGGATTTAAAGAGAAATGGTCTCTATGTGTTGTTCTTCTTGCCTGTGGGAATCCCATCATACCTTTACTCACAGTTTATGAAAAGCTGCTATTGTGTTCTAACAAATTATTTCTAGAAAAGCCCTGAATCTATCATATCTCCACAGTACTAGAGGTAAGCTGCCCTGACTTCTCATATAGGTGGGAACATCCCACAGCATTTCCTGGTTGTTAACATACACCATAGCTTTTAAATGCAGCATATTAGAAAGACAAATGATTTTTACAAAAATGTGTAAGAATAAATCCTTCCCCTTTTATATCAAGGCAAGGCTTAGGTGCTAGATAAGGAATAAAAACTGTAGTATATTTGGGATGGCTACAGGATGGACATGTCCCTAGGAGGAACAGAGCTGGCACACTCAGATGCCTGCGGCCCAGTGTATGGGAGGTGTCAGGAGAGCTGCTCTGCAAAGTGCTTAGGTTGTCCCGAGTTCTCAAGTGTTTATTACAGTGCTAAGTCGTGAGTGAGATTGGCTTTACTGATTAAACCAGTGTTTTCGGCTTTTTTAATTAGTAAGTGGTTCCCACACAACTGGTGTAAAATTACCATTTTCTTTTTTTTTTTTTTTTTTGTTTCTTGGAGAAAACGTGCTCCAGTTACAGGAGTCACTACCAGCTGTACCTGTCCTGGGTCTCAGCAGAAAGGCAAAGGGGTAGCAATAACCTGAGCCCTTCAGATGCAGCTGAGGCACGTTGACAGCAATGGGTGAGCTTCCAAAGGCACTTTCTTGTCCTAAAGTCAGCAAAATCACCATGACTCCAGGAAGAGTAATTGTTCTGTAATAACAACATTGGTCTGAAACAGTCTCTCAGTATCTGGCTGTGCCACCGAAATTCCTCTGTGTCCTTGGCAAATTGATTAATACCTGTGTCCCAGCTCCGCAGCTGTATGGTGAGAAGGCACTTTAAGAGTAAACTCCTTAATCGGTTTGAGTCGATCAGATACTATGGTGATGAAATTGCTGAGGTTGTGCAATATCCTCTGTAAACAGCATTGTGTTTATTGTGTGGAGCAAAACGATAGAAAAATGTATTTATTTTTCCAGCGCTTGTGAGGTTGGCGGGCTGCCTCCTCCACCAGGACAGGGGAAGGTGGCTGTGTGCTTGTCAGAAGGTAAGGGACAGCACCAGCAAGCTGAGAAAACACTGGAGTTTCCTCCCAGCGCATGTTTGTTTTCTGCAAAAAGCTGCGTAGTTGCAGAAACTGTGCTTTCCTTCCAACAGTCAAGGACTTGTGCTGATGTGGGCCCATAACTAATTGTTGCTATGGGAAACTCTGAAATGGCCACCCACACTTTTACATCTGAATGGAGCGGATGTTCAGAATGGAGTATGTTCAGACATACGCTTCGTGTGTCAATATATGCACATAGTATGTATATATATTTCTTCCCTGGTCTAGCATGGTCAAGTTGGAATATGAAAGGCTGCTTTTAAGGTTAAAAATTTGGTAGCATCAGCAGCATCTGGAAAACTTTGTCTGTGGAGCTGCTCACGTAGCCGAGATGCACAGAGTGCTGCTTGATGATGCTTCAGTTCAGTGCTGTGCTCAAAGCATATAGAAAGTCCTAAGAAATTTTCACTTTTCTTTCTTTAGTTGTTGCCCATGTGACCCTGCAGCCCTTCTCCCCATAAAATAATATGATCCAAACGTAAAAATAGAAATGCTGGAGCTTTTCAAAGAAGAAAGTATTTAGTTTTGAATTATGAAGCCATTTTCCCATTTTTCCTGTGTCCAGAAAAGGTTGTTTTGTCCTACGTTAAGTTTTCTAAAATACTTCTGTCATGAGACATACACCTGATTTAGAAAATCTCAGCTCAGATAATTAAAGTTTGGAGAATCTGTAGGTGACCCAGATGCCCACAGGGACAAGTAGTGACTGAGGCATCTCTACGGGGACAGGAGAAGGGGTGTCACCAGCTCATGGTTTCTGCTAACCAGAAGTTGCTTGTACAAGCAGGAGCTTGTATCAATTCTGTATCAATACACTCTTTGCCAGGTTAAATTTGACTTATTTTTAAGCTGCTTAGTTTCTGAAAGTTTTTGGATAGACTATTGAAACCAAGCTGCTTGCTAGCAAGCTGCTTTAGAAGATCACTAGGGTCAAGAAGCGTAATTGTTTTGCTATTAGTGCCAGTGGAGCAAAGACTTCTCGCAGGGTGGCTGCACCACCATCCTTTCAGGTAGGAACTGCGTGAAGCACGTTGAAACATATTGATGAAATGTTGTGGAAAGGGCTGCATTGTCACTGGCTGAGCTGCACATTTGCTTTGGACTGTGAGTTTGGCACCGTTCAGCGAGACGAAAGGAACACCAGCACTAGAGTACAATGCTTGGCTTCCTCCCTGCCTGCAAAACAGTCTAACCTGCCAATTCCTCCTCTGTACCCAAATGCTGACTGGATTAGTATAAATGTCAATTATAATTTCATTTAGGAGAGCAAGCAAACACTTGTTCCTGTCTGGCACTTCTGTGGTGTGCATGAGCACCTTTAGCACCAGCAGGTCCTTCTCTAAAGGATGAGCCGCAGGTGTCACGCGAGGATGGGCCTCAGTGTTCCCTTAACTGTCTGGCTTTGTGTCTTTTATTAGGTTGTTCCCCTGCTCTCCTCCCTTTCTTGTTATGAGGTGGGTTTTTTCGTCTGGAAAGATAGAGACTGTGCATATTGTTAATCTAATTTTCAGATCAGATTAGGTATTATTCTGATTAATCTATTGTTAATGAGAGGGCTGGAGCCCCTCTGCTATGGGTCCAGGCTGGGCAGGTTGGGCTTGTTCAGCCTGGAGAAGAGAAGGCTCTGGGGAGACCTTATAGCACCTTCCAGTACCTGAAGGGGTCTGCAAGGGAGCTGGGGGGGACTTTTTACAAGGGCCTGTAGTGACAGGACAGGGTTTAAATTGAAAGAGGGTAAATTTAGAGTGGACAGCTGCAAGAAGTTCTTCATGGAGAGGATGGTGAGGCACTGGGACAGGTTGCCCAGAGAAGCTGTGGATGCCCCATCCCTGGAAGTGTTCAAGGCCAGGCTGGATGAGGCTTTGAGCAACCTGGTCTAGTGGAAGGTGTCCCTGCCCATGGCAGGGGGTTGGAACTAGATGGTCTGTAAGGTCCCTTCCAACCCAAACCGTTCTATGATTCTGTAATTTGATTGTGATGGATGTACTAATGTAGACTTGGGTTTTCAAGAATGAGAAGATGACTATTTAGTGGGATTTTGAGAAGTGATAGACATCTGTCATACTGTTTGTATACTTGTATTTCCTTAAGTTACAATTTTAATTTAAACTATGAGATCTCACATCTAACTAAAATCCTTTACCTAGCATTGAGAAAATAATAAGAATACTGAAAGTGAAAGTAGCAAATTAAACATCTCCTTATGTAGCTCCTTGTTGCGCATTAATCACTTTCTTAGTCTGAGTAATTTACTTATGAAGAAAAGACATTACTAAAATAAGTGAACATAAAACATGTTTTATAAAGGTTTTACTCTTTTTAAGTGGTCTTAAAGAATTTTAAGAATTAGTTAAACTGAATTACGTGCAGGCAGAAGATGGTTCAGGCTACAAAATATTTTAATGATCTTAGAAATTTTCTTGGTGAAATATCAATATTGCAGATTTAAAAGAAGAATAATTTCAATTGTTTTTCAACCCTCAAGGTATCTTGTCTAACTGTTACCTGGATTTTTGATGAGTTACCTTTAATATGTTGTATGTGCTCGAAGAATTTTCTTTTTTATGGATCTCTGAGTAGATAAAACTCTACTTTCAATTCCTTGAAATTACATAAAAGTATCCAGATATTTGTCATAGTATAGATGCAATTGTAGAAGTGTGGGAATAATGGGAGTTTCTAATTTACTGCATTTTTCTTTCACTTTGTAAAATATTGTACCAAAGAAGATGGATTCTTAGGAGAATACTTCACTTTAAAGGATGAAATATAATACATAATGACATGTTCTAGGTGTCATATTTAATCCTTTTGCCAAACTTACCTTTTGAAACATGAAGGAAAATTTGTATAAAATGACGTCTTTTTTAAATAACTGAGAAAATTGCACTTGGTTGTGTTGTCAACAACAAAATTCTGCTGTTTAAAGGGTTTTTAAAACAGTTGTTCTGATTTTTTTTGTTGTAGCTTGTTCTGATTTTTTTTTTAAATCCATTAATGTGAACTTTAATCGTATTGAGTTTAGCCCAAAGGTTTCCTGTGTTCCAGCTTTTTCGGCTGCCTAACCTGTATAAATATATTAGGGCAGTTCTAAACCATTAAAAACAAGAGGAGATGGATGTGTGCAAAGTTCAAATGTGTTCTGCTGGCTTTTATCATCAGTGTGAATCATGTGGCAATTTAGATGCCTAAAATAGTTTGTTGTTCATAAAACACAGGAAAATACAGAAAATGAAATCTCTCTAGAGGAGACAAATATATACTGGGCATTTCAATTGGGTGTTGTAGGAGGTTTCTTACTGGAAGGGGCTAGATTTCTTTTCCATTTGTTTGTTTTCTTTTTTTTTTATGTGCTTGAAATGATGTGTGTTTAAAGCTGTGGAAACTGAAATCCTTATTTCATCCTCAAAAATGAAGTAGTATGGGAAGTTAAAATGTATCCTTCCAAGAGAGGATTAGTTCACAACCATTTCACAAAACAGAATTCAGTCTTCCTGCGGAATTAGTTTCTCGCCTCTTTCTGTTATTTCCCGAGACTTCCAGCTTAATTTCACATTGCATGCAAAATCAGTGAATAAAAGTGTTTAGAAAACTTATAAAGCCCCCCCCCCAAAAAAAAAAAAATTCTTGGGCCAGATACAGAGCCTCCTCTCTGGACAGAGGCTGACAGCTCTTCCTTAAAATCAACAGCCACAGCGTGCCAAAACAGCAAAGCAGCGTGGGAGAGAACAACAGTTCAGGAAAGTATATAAAATCTAGTTGACTGATTGTGATTGAGTGGGGCTTTTTTTGTTGTTTTCCATCCTGACTTATCATTAGTGTGCACACAGAAAACAGTAAATACGTGAGAAGTGAGCATAGTAAGAGGAAATCTCTCAAAATCTGTGTAGTTAATCCCTTAGGAGTATAAAGCAGGCAGTACTTGCATGGACAGGCATGCTAGGGAACAGAGCAGGAGTCAGTGAGGGGAGGTGGCACCTGTGCTGGGACCTGTTCTTTTCTACATATTCATAGAGAACTCTGCAAAGTAGTAGAATGCTGAGGTTTGCAAAACAAGAAGTTTTGCCGATGCTCTGCTAAACCATGAAGGGCTAGCTGAATTGCTGCAGAAAGTCCTTACAAGGCAAGTTCCTCAGCAATAAACGAGCAGATGATACTCAGTGTAGATAAACGCAGAGCGATGCTTGTAAGCAAAATACACCCTAAGATGGCATGTAAATTCACGGACTCCAAGTGTTATGACTCAGCTGGGATTTTGCTGTTGTGGTAGGCTGTCCCCTGAGAAGGTCAGCTCACTGTTTGTTGCAGCTCCATGCATACACACCCCAAAAATGTACGGCAGAACTGGCAAATGAAGAGAAGGCCAAAAAGAAGGAGCAAAGCTCTCAACAGATTCTGCGGAGGTCTTCCTCAATGTGGCCTTCCCCAAGCTGTTATTCCTCATATACCCTTAAAATCAATATTCTGAAATGAAGAACTGACAGCCTCAACAGCAAAGGTGTCTCTCATGTGCACTCTCACAGACTGCAGCTGGGATGCTGGGTGCAGGTGCTACCTGATGGCAGCAGACAGGTTGCATTAAGCCATACCATAGAGGGAAGAAGCCCACTAGCAGAGCTAATTTTACACTGTCCCAGTGTGTGCAGAATAGTGAAAGTAATTCTGATTGGGTCTAGTCCATTTTTCTGGTTGGATCTAGTCCATTTTATACTAATTATTGCATCTGATACAAGCTTTCAGGAGTAACATGGTCAAAAAATTACTATTTGGCTTGACGAGCCTCATCTCCTATGACAAGGAGACCCACTTAGTAGTCAAGGGAAAGGCTGTGGATATTGTCTA
>NW_010262349.1:0-16083 GCF_000690775.1 Eurypyga helias
GGAGCTGCTTGTTCATCCACACATGAAATGGCCTACGTCCACTTTTACCCAACTTCTTCTCTGTTGGGATGCATCGCTCCTGAGCTTGGAGGAGGTCTTTGAATACTTATCTAGCAATCATCTAGCAATTAAGTACCACACAGCCACTCACTCACCTCTCTCTCTCCTCCCTCCCCCAGAATTTAATAATTGAATATAACTGAAAATTATAGTCATACTACTAATATTAACAATACTAGCACTAATAGTTATTAAAATAATAGAAAATAGGACATAAGTTACAACTGCTCACCACCTGCTGCCCAATACAAAGCCAAAGCCCCAGAGTGACAGCATGACCAGGAAAGTCAACTGACCCACCAACCCATGAACAAACGAGCAAGCCAAGGAATTAGTAAGTCAGCTAACAAAGGAGTTAAGGAGCTAATAGAAGAGTTAACAAAGGAGAAAAATGTGTAAATGATCCTGTTAAAGATCGAGCAAAAGAATTATGGCCCTGAGCCCACGCCCAGCTTATCTACCGAGCATGCCATGATATGGAATGAAATACTCCTCCGGTCAGTTTGGGTTGGCTGGCTGAACTGTGTTCCCCCACAATATCTGTGGTGAGAAAGCTGGGAACACACCTTCAGTGTCAGAAGCTGAAAAAGACCCCAAATTTGGTGCACACACTCCCCAGCATCAGCTAAAAAGACACCTTATCAGTACTTTTCCCAGTGTAAATCCAGAAACACAGCTTCATACCAGCCACTGTGAAGAACATTAACTCTTTCCTGACTAAACCCAGCAGAGGGATATGGGAAAGAACTGGCTTTAGCAATAGCAAAGAGAAAAAAGAACAAGCATCTAAACTACATAAATCATCATATATAGTGAATTCAGAAGTAATGTGGAGTTGCAGATCAGCTGAGGCTGATGCTATGTATAGTATTTCATAAAATAACTGAATTGATGTGTCTTTATTACTGGAGTAGCACAGTTATCTTACTTGATGCATTAAGCATCTGACATGGGTTCTACATTCTTCTGAAAAGACCGTTAACATGAGGGCCAGATAAGGGCCAACAGAAATTTCTACAAACAGCATGAAATTTAGTCAAAAGTACTCTGATATCTTAAACCAACCAAACAAAAAGCAACCAGGAACTGAACTTACAATTCAGCAGGCTGAACATCTTAAAGTTATTAGTAAGAGAAGAACTACTGAATTTCAATTAAGAACTACTGAAGAACTTTCTTGACAACTTACAGATGAAAAAAAGTAGAAAAGTTAGAATTGTGTTTTTCTTCATTCCAACTACTCTGAAGGAATATGCTGGACATGGTTTCATCTTTCTTAAATGCTTAACACAGTGCTCATGCATACCAATGTGTAACACCCAGCACCCTGCAATCATCATGTTATAGGGAGCTGTTCTGAAGATGATGCACAAAATAGACACAACAGCAGATGTGCTATACTGCTAAACAAACATATTAAATGCTAACAGGAGCTCTGGGAAGTATCAACTATCATTACATGAAAGAAAAAATAGATGAAACATGTTAGAGGATTTTCTTTGATGTTTTCATGTTGTAAATAGTAGTTTAGCCTCCAAATCTGAGCAACATTATGTCATCAAATGGATCATCTTTCAGTTTCCAGGTCCTCTCACTTGACTACCACATTTCTATCTTCAGAACGGTAACACAATAAATGCTTTCCCTAGGAGAACAATTAACCACTGTATTGCAGAAAATATTGCAAACTTCTTGGCAGACAATCCTATACATCATAAACACTTCAAACGTAACAGCTAATGTAGCCTCCTTCTCCATTTTTTCTCCTACACCTTGTCAGAGGGGTAAGATGATGGTGGGATTACCTCTTTGCTCAGTTACAAATCCTAAATGTGAATGGGACAATTTCTTCATACATTCTAAGTACTAAGCTTCTGATTCACTCACAGAACACCCTCCCCCACCCCAATGAGATACAATGCAAAAGCTCTACCAACCTTTTCTGCATTACCTAATTAGTTAATGGTAATCAGCCAATCTAAAAATTAGAGGACAATAGATACAATGCATGACTGTATTTTTATCTCCTGGTCGGTTAGAATGGTCTGTTTCCATCTTAAATGTGGGTCAGCATTGCACAGCTCCAATTTGAATCCACTCTAACCTGAATAGCTACAAGATTCCCTTAAACAGCCTGCAGGAAGAGCAACTTTACTGGAAGACTATATGCTTGCAACTACCTCATCTAAAACTACTATCCTTATTCTGACGGTACAACAGTTAAGAATTCTGATTAGTTGAATTCACAACTTCCTATTAAAATACATGATAAGCAGACCCAGGGTTTTTCCTGTTAGATCTACTTTATCTTCCAAGAACACATCTGTGTGGATAGGGGGTGGACACCTGACATTACAACAGCAGAGGCTGACATTTACTAGTCATATCAGTCATTAACGTTCTTACCCTTTCCCTTCATGTCAGTTCTGTGAACCAAGTCATGTGCCTTGCTTTGAAAATACAGAAGTAAACCTCCAGCTAACACACAGTTTTGAAAGACAGGCAAACCATCACATGGATACATCTATCCATCCTAGATACAAAGAGAAAGGCAAACATAATTATTCTTGTACCTTAGAAATATTTTAACTTGCTGGCACCCATTTACCAGCCAGCTGAACGGGCTCACCAGTTCCATTTTACCCTGAATTTCAGTGTAAAATACTAGCTCTAGTGAAGGTGTCAAATGTTTTGCCAATGAGATGAATGATATTTTAACTTTTGTGTTTCCTATGAGATGAAGGAGAAGAGTGGAGGAAATACTCGAGGAAAAAAAAACTGTAGACCATGGCCAGAAATAAATGAGGAAAGAGGAGATAAGCATGCCAAAAATGAGAGAGAGAGAAAAAAAAAGTTATGTTTTTCATTTTAACAGAAGCAATACATATTTACTATGCTGTGAAAAAAATCTGGGTCCCATCTTCCTTTGCAGAGACACCTAAATGAGTTGCTATGTTAAGCCTTTAATGAAGAACCAACTCCTCAATGACAGGGTAAGTACGTACTCTGTGTTTCTGTATCACCGTCCCTGAAATGAGCGTAACCAGGGGCCAACGGCAGCAGCAATTTCATTTCAAGTAGAAGATGCCCACCTTGGTTAGTCTTTCAGAAAAGAACTAATTTGTTGATGAATTACTCCTGTCACATTCCTTAAAGAGGGTGGTCATCTGAAATACTGGAACGACCTTATTATTCTTCCAGTAATTTTACATTTAGAGACCACAGGGCAATACATCTTAGATATATAAACAAAAGTGCTCATATAGTGCTTTCTAACAGCTACCAAAATGCTTTATCAATTATTGAAAATACTTTAGTATAAATGTGTCGCCTTAGAGTTCTGAAAGATTTTTAAAGCTTTTAATGAGATGGAAGAGTTTGATTTAACCTGATAAATTTTAATTGTCCTAAAAAATTCCAACTTACAAATGGTTTTTGAAAACTTTATCCGGTTTAATTCACCTTTTACTTCCCCCTGTCTCTTCCCAACTTCTCATTTCAGAACAGACTAATCTTTGAAATAGACAGTGTGGTACTTCATCCTTTTTGAATATTAGTGTGCTACTGCATTATTCTTAAAGCAGAAATGGCAGGTATCAGGGAAAACTGCACAGTTGTTCCTCCCAGCCAGGAAGACTTGAACTGAGTCCTGAGTTCTTTAGTCATGAAGTTTTGCGGGAGAAGCCCATTATGTTGCAGCTCCTAAGCAATGTTGCTTTCAAGTGGAGAAATATAAAGCCCACTCTATCTAGATGCAGTGATGATTTCAGTATAAATCTGACTCAGAAATAGCCATGAGGTTGTTTTGACACTCAAGAGTGAAAACACTGGTAATTTAGAAAAAAAACTGGAAGAAGCTGCTCTGCAATTGCTGGCAAAGAAGCATGTTCTCAGATGGTGTTTGCTGTAATCTATGTGACAGGACGTGACTGAAAATGTGTCCTCCCTGATATTATCATTTGTATCCTCCACCAATACGACTTGCAGTTCAACCTTTGCATAGCATATTAAATTAAAGATAATAAATGTTTAATTCTCTCCATTCACAGGTGAAAAAGTATGGGTCACTTTGTGTGCTAGGGCAGTTACCAAATGTTATTTTCCCTCACAAAGTGAAATAGGTAATGCGACCACCACAAAAACACCCTGATGCAAAGTCAGAAAGGCTTCCACCCTGAAAGGGAAAGCTCTGATTCAAGGGAGTTACAGCAATGTACTTTTTAAATGTTCAACACATCACTTTTATGAGAATATAAACTGCCTTGTTGATGGAAACAATGAAATGAGGGTTTGTCTACGACTGCTAACTGCCTCATGGAATGAGATTACTTACATCAGAGGGCAAGGTTTTCCCTTCTCTGCCCCATTTAGTGACTTTGTCCAGGTAACCCTATAAACACTTTAGCTGTATGCTACCCTCCCAGACCTTATTAAAGTGTTCTTCAGAAAAAACAAACAAACAAACAAAACCTGCATGGAAACCTTTTGAAAGAGAACACCTACGTTAAAAGAAAACCAGAGCTTGGAAATCCTAATGCAACTGAATGTCACCAAGACTGCTTGCAGGAACTCGCTCTTCCCTTCTCTTCCTTTTCCTCCTTCACATCTGCTTGTCAGTGGCCATGTGGCTTCTGCCGTTGGTGACAGCTGAACAATGGGCTTCATTTTGCTCTTACATTTTTGTCTGTACTAGTCTCCTGATGATAAACTCACTATCCTCTGTATAAGGCTAGATTTCCCTCTGGCATTGTTGGTTACTGGTGGATTTAGCTCCCAGCGTTCAGAAATCTAGAAGTCTGTACAATGCCATACTATGAGACTTTAAAGAGGTGGTTTTTGAATCACAGTATTATTTCACGAGAATAACTTAAAATTTGTACATTCTTCTCCTACTACCTCTACCTCAAATCAGTAGCAGCATTTTTAAGAACAACTTCAATTTTCTTTCAGCTTACTAAAGCAAATACATGCTATAATTAGTTTCTTCTTGCTTGCATATTAGATTCATAATACTATATTACAAAATTCCATACACACGTAAATTAGACCTAATTGGACTGGCTCATCAATCTGTTCCCCAATTACATAACAAAAATACATTAACTGAACGTAATTTATGGATAAGGTACTTGTGAATGTTTGTGATGGAATTCATAAACCCCTCATTTGCATACCCTAATTAGCAGTTTATTAATCTTAAATGCATACAGAAAATTAACAGCATTTTAATCTTCTAAAATGCAGCTTTTTTTTTATACTTTCATTAGCAACCATCAGTCTTAGAATGAGAAAATTCTTAATAGCTTATGGATACAGATTATGAGTGCCTAGGCACACATAAAAATACACACAGATACTTGTGAGCAACATTGCCTTCTCTTCATCTTGGAAAGTTGCCACAGGAAACCGTATGGCTTTATGGAGTAACGCTTCAGTTAAAATAAATGATGAGGCCTTTCCAAGCAGGTATGTATACACAGCCTCTTTACTAAGCGGTGTCATGTTCTAGAGCATCACAGGTTCATTTTCCTTTCAGAACAGAGTGGTTACATGAAATAAAGATTTTTATTTTTTTATTACTTTATCTTTTATTTAATGTTTATAAAATATACGTGGTATATTTAACCAAATAGAGTTGGCCAGTGAATTAAAAGTTTTAAAAACCAAATACCAAATGAATATATAGTTCATAACGGTGGAATTTTAAACAACATTGAGAAAGAATATTATTCCATTCCCTCTACATCCCAGATCAACACAGAATAACAACTCTGCTCAGCAAAATATCAGGCAGGTGTGCTTTCTAATTTTAGATTTAGTTACAGGTCATTGCTGATCACTAGGTAATGATTCGCAACTTCCAAATTCTGTAGGTTGCAATTTCCTCCTGTAAATACACTATTTTGTATCCTGTATTTTGCATTAACAGTTTAATGTTCACATTTCTGTTTCTTCTTTCCCCTTGTTTAAACTCAAGGGCAGACCAATAACTGCCTAGTTTACTTATATACTGAGCTGTGCCACTTGCAAACCACACGCCACACACAGAAATACACACGTACCTTAGGACCCGAGCCTAGATTCCTTATCCCTGTGTAACAGGTGTTCATTGCTCGTATAGTCACATAATATGCCTAAGGATGAAGACTAAGGTCACTGACAACGTTATTTCATTCTGTCGGGTCATTCTTAATGAAGTGCCATAAGGACAAAGTAAAAGCGTTTCAGTGTGCTTTGGGCAAGCCAGGGCGGAAATAATCTTTCCATTCTTCTTCAGCTCCTGCTTATTCATCAGCCCGAGGTGATGCTAGTCATCCCATGATGACAGGGGAAGCTTGACAACCTTCCTGTGCTACAGACACAGGCATGGTCACATACACTCACAGCTTCCAGACTCACTCATTTTAGCGAGGTCATAATTTTAGACTATTACATCCAAACCTTACTTCCATAAAGAATCCAACTTAGTGACCATAATGACCAAGGAACTACAACAGTGTCTTTAGACAGACCTCTGAAAAGGATTGCTTGAGTAACGCTGCACCACCGTTCTCCTTCAAGAAAACCACAGGAGGTAAGCCCCATAGGTCCCCAGCTTAAAAAGCACAAGCAAGGCATAAATGTTTTCTACAGCTATATTGTTCAAAATATTTCACAAAAATTAAGTCCTAGAAGTATCTGTGAATGATGAGTATGAACACAGTAAGAAAAGTTTGAGAACCAAATGCTATTTTGGATGTGTCTCATTTCAGGTATTTCAGTACAATGCCTTAGAGGTGGTGGGGAGGGAGTTGCGTTTTCAGAAACCACTCACCTTTTAATCAGGAAATTAGGTTCTTTTAAAATGATACCTCAAAAATGGAGGTACTAAAAATCACAACTTATTTTATCAAATCTGATATAAAGTTTTAAGTGATCTGAACTTGATACAGTGCCAGAAACAGACTTGGACTTTTGGACTCCCTGTCCAGAGCTAAGCTTAGAAAATGCAATTCCGAGTAACACAGAACAAGACGGCGTATGACAATAGGAGGAGATGCTGTCCTTCAAATCAGAATGTCCTTTACTCAGTGTTTTGGAGAAAGATGTTCTAAGAGGCAGATTTCAGGTCATGCTGTGTATAGAAAGGGAAATTTCTAGTTCTGAGTTAAGATATTCTGCTCAGTGTTATCCTTTCTCCTTTAAAATACACCACATTTTCTTCAGGAATATTCATTTGTGTGCATATGCACATATTTAGTGTTTATATTATAAATGCCTGAAAACATGGAAATCAAAGTATACAATGATTTGACACCTAAGGTTGAAAGTGCCTGGTTAATTTTTTCACAGACAAATAAATAACAGTCAGAAGAGATGCAAATGGTGAAAACAGTGCTGCATTTAGTATGAAGGATGTTGAAAAAATCAGTATGAATTACAAGCTGAACTGCTGATCTAAGTCCAGCTGTCCTGACAAAATAATATGAACATACAAATGTTAATCCATGCATAAAACATCATACAATAGGCTAAATTTCATGCAGAAATGATTAACTATATTTTTCTAGTGTGTGTGCAGACCAACTTCCAGTCCATTTTATTACTTACCCTGCATTTGTCTTCTATTTTCTGGACAGCATAGAATTAAATCAAAACAACATTTTCTAATGCTATATTAGTTTGACTAAGTGCTTTTCCTGTCTACTGTTTGGAATTATAATATGCAATGAGACAAAGTAAATGCAGTTCAGCAAGTTAAGAAGTTTTAAAAATTGCCAGTCATAAATGAAATATAATCTATCAGTCTGAAATTAATAGTTTGCAGTGTGTATTTGCCTGGGGGTAGCAATCCATAACTAAGTCCTTTGACAGCTATCCATCAGTGAAAAAATAGGCAATGCAACATTGTCTAAACAGCTAAAGTGCAATCATATCTAATTTGATGTCACATCATAACCACACAGGGATGTAGTGTTCATTAAATTGAACATAAGGCAGAAAAAAGAAAAAAGCCACAGTCTGTGCTACCCAGCTTCCTCAGACAATTACATCTGTTAAAAAAGTGCCTAGCTTGATTTGTAAAGAGGTGTGTTTTAGTCTTCTATTAAACAGACACACAAAATGAATGCATAGCTTGGTCTCAAAATATACCTATTATCTTTCTCTTAATTTTTGGTCTGTATGATTTTGCAATCTCTTCAGTTTTCCTTCAAAAAAAAAAAAAACCCTCAGAATCCTGAAGCAAAGCTTGGGCTGAATACAAATTCAGAGATTTTACTTAATTTTATATGGATCACTTTTCATTTCATCATTTCATTTCAGGGACTCACTCAGACCTTTTAACTTTTGAAAGGACAGAAAATGAAAAAAAACTCAACACAGCCCAAAATTTGTCATGAAAACCACTGCTATTAACCAGCCAGAGCTGAAATTCCACTTGATCAGCACAGTTAAAAAATATACGTATGTTAACCATTCCTAATTTGGATTTGTCATTAAACTTAAAACAGAAGGGAAAACAGAGCTTAGATACTAAATCTCAACAATTTTCATAGGATTCCAGTGGTTTTGCTACAGGATATTTCCTTGCAATGGATGGTGGAGTCACACTTTTTGCCTGGTGAAGAGAAATGAAGAGGATAACTTGGGGATTTGTGGATCACCACTTGGAAACCATTAGGCTTTGCAAGATTTATCAGTAATGTCTGAGTTAAAAATTATGTGCCTATCTATGCAGACTAGCACAAAGCAAAGAGCTGAGTACAGGTGGGACTTTTTTTGATCCGAGTGAGTTTTCTATGTGAATTGGATAGAGATTATTCATTTCCTGCATCATTCACCATGAGCCAAAGTGACTCCCCCAAAGCTCATTCACTCATTACCCTTGAAAACATGATAAAACCAAAAGAAGAAAGCATGAAAAATGTTGTGTTGATTATGAATTGCTATAAAAAAAGACAAAGATTTTTCACTTAGAATTGCAAGTTGTGTTGACAGGCATATATGCCACCTTACAGTGTCAAGAATAGGAACCCAGCCACTTTCTTCTTGCTTGAAAACTTCCAAACCAAAAAAAAAGCAATCTGAATCTGACTTCCTCATATGCCTCCTATGGGTATTTCAGGCTGTAGCAAATGCAAACCATTTACTGCAGACTTATCCTCAAAGTATGATTAGGCATACCCTTCTCCCTGGCCTAATCCTGCAAACACTCCCTCCCCATACTGGAGCCCTGCCTAGTGCTTATCTACAAGATAGAGCCTGAGATATAATTGCTGCCACAGGGTAAATGCAAAAAGTAAAAATATGAAACAGGTAATCACCAGTGGCCTACTACCTTAAGGTTTAGGGAGGATCAGAGAAGCATTTTAGCAGCAGCAAATCAAGGACTGCTCTTGCTTCGCTGTCCATGGGGCCCCATGTGAAAAAGGCAGAGCCCAGTCTAGCAAGCTAGCGATGTCACTAGGCATCCGCTAGTTTTCCTTCTCCAGCACTGAAGACCAATTAAATCCTAGCTGTGGGCTGGACTAGATGGCCTCCAGAGGTCCCTTACAAATAAATTACTGTATGATTCTAATTACAGCTTCTGTAGTAGTAACAATATATATCTGCAATGTGTTTAATTGCTGCAACTCAGTAACAAAAAACATATTAATAGCCAAAGCCCAACTCCCCCACTGTGGACTAAAGGTTCCAGAATTATGGTAGTGGCATAGAATGATTATTAAAGCTGTGAAAATGTTAGTATTAATTAGACAGTACCTCACTAAGAGACGAAAATAAAAGAAACATTAAAAGAAAAATTAAACTGCCATTTCAATACAAACTACAGTGGACCTATCCTGTGAGACTAAAAGAAACCCCAAGACCTCAGGTTTAGGAAAAAAAGAACATGAAGAGAACATCCCTGGATTTTCAGGTTCTGCATCTAAGCCAGAAATGATGGAATGCCTCTGGAATGACTCTCTTTCCAATATAATTTTCTTGTTATGGAATAGAGTCTATTTTATGAAAGGTCCCAATCTGTGAACTCCCTTGGTTCATACACAAACTGAAGAATCACCTTTTACAATTACGTTTCAAAGCATCTCTGAATTCTCCCCATGAAGTTTTAGTTCATTTGCATGAACTAAACTTTCTATGGAATTTAATGTTTTCCTCTTACTGAAACCCACCTAATCTGTCTGAATGTCTCAACCTACCAGATGGGTACATCTGAATAGTTAATTGCCAAGGACATTGGATAATAGCAAAATGCTTATGTAATTGCCAGAAACAGGCATGACACAATAACTGATCAGGACCACATGCATGAATGCATGACAGTGCTGAACAAGAAAGCCAGTATGGGTAGCCACAGATGTGTGCCTAACCTATCTCCCAAAGGCTGATGAAAATTGAAACAGACAAATGGTCTTCTTGCCAGAAGAATTGCTTTATCTGTGAGTAAACCACTGCACTATGCAAAAAGAAATACTTGGCTACACCGATGTTAAGAACACGAATGGACAACTGAGGTGGGATATCTAATGACTTCCATCTTAGACCAGTATGGGAACTGAACCTTGAGAGCATCCATGTGGATCTAATACATGGACAATCAAAAAGTCAAGTGCCTTTCCCTCATCTGTATGCTCCAAAAACTCACCGGTCCTGGCCAATCCCAGAGAAGACTCCACAGCAAATTTACACAAACAGTGAGTGAGTGCACATGCAAATGCACACTTCTGAGACAAGATATCTGTCCTGATCCTCAGATGTCCCACCTTGGGGTTTGGTCAGAGTGCAGTATTCATCTCCTCCAGACAATTTACCCTGTTGCTTTCGCCAAGACAGAAGGCAATGAAACACTTCACATGGCCATAGTAAGAACGCAGAAGTGCCCCCAGGTCTTGCAGTTTCCTATTTAGCCAGAAACTGACTTAAACAATCCAGTTAATGATCCATTTGCTCAATATCATCCTAGGAACCTCAGTCAGTCAGTATCTGACATATAACCACTGCAGGTTTGTAGTCTGTTTCTGTAATTAGGACAAAAACAACAGGCAGAGGGTGAGACTTTAACCACCATAGTGAATATACCTCTGTAGATACACACTTATGAGATGTATATATACATGCTTAAGGCAAGATTTTAATTTAAAAAGCCTTCCACTGATTTAAACAACAATATTCAGTGCTCACCTCACCTAAAAATTGTTTTCATAGGCTCTAAATTATCAAGGAATGAACTCCCGTTTCATTATTCAGGAATTTCTATTTTGGTTGGTGAGCCATATGCTAAACACTGATACACGTTAGTCTTTTTCACAGCTTGTACAATCTAAGGGATCTGTTATGCCACAGTCATACTCAGAATGTAAGATCCTTTTCTGATTGGTTCCATCAATGTCATAACTTTATAAAATTCTCCTATTAAGACATCAGATATGCTAAGAAAATTAACAGGTTTTACAGACAGCTACAGATTATCATATAGATAATAACAACCTGCCAGATATGGTATTGCAGACACCAGAGAAGAGAGCAAGAATCTTGAGTTTTGTAGGGATTGCTGTGTTTTCTCCTTGTTCTAATTCCTCCTTGACATAAAAGCACACTGTAAAATGGTTCCTTCAAAAATCAGAAGCCCTGTCCAAAACTATTATCATTCTTTCTTCAAAAAATGGTCAAAAAATGGTAAAAGTAACTTTTTTAGCAAAGAGTTTTCATTTCCCTCGTAACAGAAAACATTCCAACATATCAGATCATAATAGCCTTATATGTAAACCTTTATAGTGTGCTCAATAAAAATGGGCAACTCAAAATAATGAAAGAGAAGGCAAAGAGGTCACTTTTATGACTCCTTTGGTATGTTACTGAGTAGTTAGAGCAATCCAGTTATAGCTGGATTTTTAAATATTTTTATACAACCTTTGAAGACAATAGCAAAGTTCAAGGCTACTACACACATGCAGCACCATTCCATGTTCTGAATGAAGTTCAAACTGGTGGAGTCATCTCTGTAGGTTCATCTGTACTAGTCTCCTGATGACAAACCTCATTCTAATTTTCAGAGAAAGAGAGCATGGCACTCAGCTCCAGAAATTCAGCTGCTCCCTTGCATACAGTCGTCAGTTTTAAAACGTGAACATACACTGCTTCCCCATTCTGTAAAAATTGGCCTGCATCCCATAGTTTTATGTTGTCAGTTGTCCCCCTGGGCACGCTCCCTGTGTACACCAATAGTTCAGGTAATCCCTTCTGGACATGCAATGCAGTCAAATTCATGGAAATATACTTTTGGGATGAAGAGGTCATGTTCAATTTTTAACAGCTCAGGTTTGAGATCAGGCACCATTTCTTCTGCCTTTCAACCTCAGCGAACACAAGTTTCTCTTGCAGAGGAACCACCATATATCTAGCCTAAAGCATCACCGTACACAGGCTGAGTTGATGTAGGTTTATATACAAATTCCACAGGAAACTGGTATGACTGCCACCCCAGGGATGACTCACTGCATGCTGGCTTCTAGCCCTCACCACAGTGAGGAAGCACTGCTTGCAATAGTCCTTGACCATTCCTGCCAAAAATTATTTGCACTTTCAAGTAGAAGCAAGAACAACAAAACCTGGCTCCAGTTTGGCATTTATGTGACATTCATCACCTTGTAACAGGAAACATTGGATTACTTTGTGGGCAAGGTCTCATTTCTTCTCTATTTTCCAAAACTAATTTAGGAACAACTGCGACTGAAGATATCCAGGAAAAATGCATATGTTTTACAGGTGGTCATTTATTTCTTTTTCTTGAAAACAATAAAATCTTTATCAATCTATTCATCCTTTAAATTTAATAAAAATAGCAACATACGGCTGTTTACAGAGATCTAATTAGCCCACTTTCCTTAATGTGTTTTTACACTTAAAAATATCAAAATTAAAATGCAAATTGTAATATGCATATGAGACTTAAGGAGAAATAATTTCTACTTAACTGCCTGAGGACAGCCAAATCCTCCTCCTGAGTATCTTTCACCCTCCCCTTTGGCTGAGCTGAAAGATGACATTACTGCCAAATAACCCCCTTGTTTGCTTCTGAAGCCTTCTTTGTGTGCATGCTTAATCATCAAACCATGAGCTACCTGTGACATTTGTAACAAAGAGGGGTGAAAAAAAAACCCAGTATGTACCACCCAACAGTTCATCTCCTCAGGTGGCTCCAGACCCACACAAGAAACATTTTTCCTGCATATTTATGACGATAAGGTTAGTAACATTCAAATCCTCTGCATAAGGCTGGCTATCTGCATGGAATACTGTATGTGACTTTCTACAGGGTGTAAGTTGCCATGTCAAACCATATAACTGTCTTCTATGGTCTGCACTCTTGGTATTAGCCATTGCTATATCCCGACATTTCAGAAAAAATGGTGGAAAGTGACAAAAAGTGATCACGTGTTTCTGCATCAGAGGGGGATATTTATGTGTAACTGCAGAGGATACTTGCACTAAGTTACAAGATAATGTAGAAGATTGTAATTTTTACTCCAGCTAGTACAACTGCTGACAGTTTTTATTCAAGCTGTTTTATTTGACTGAATCACTGTCTCATTTTAGAGGTGTGCTGCTTCTATATGAACACAAGGTTTATTTCTCTACATGACAGTAGTATGCTTTCTGGTAAATATCAAATTACCATGACACATGTATTATTTCTTTTTCTTCTATATATAGAAAAAAAGGAAGCTTACATGACATAATTAAAAATATCATTGAGATTTGCCATAATAGTCAACTCACTCTACCTTTACCCTATAAACATGACCAGCCATATTTGGGACAACAAAAGTGTCACAAGTCTGAAGACGACCTTATTCAGGCTAAAGAAATCCCATCTTAAAAAAAAGTCATGAAACACAATGTATAAATGCACAAATGTACATTGTACAAATACTCAAATGTACAAATCCAAGGAGATGGAAATTTGACACAGGCACACACAAAGACCAGCACCATGTGACTGTGTTCTCTTCTGCCTGAAGAGAAATAGCTGCTGTCAGAGAGTGGTAATGAAGTCTCCAAGATTCATTGTTCTGGGAGATGTCAATACAGATATGGACAGTGCCTCTAATGCTCTCAATTAGCTCCTGTCTATCATACGAGTCACATGATTGCTCTAGGTCTGACTTGGGCTGTTAATCTGGTTTATATGCAGATATAACGGATTTGATAATTAGATGCTTACTGCACCTTCCAAATGGAGGTTAAGGCTCTTTCACACATGCATCTGAAAGGCAAAGTCTAAGGAGCAATAGCATGGATCCAGCAAGTTTCCAAAACACTTTATCTGAAAATTCCACCACTGGTTGACAATTTGGACAAAAGTTAAATGGCTTTCTTCCAAAGCTGCTTCTGTGATTTCTCCAACACCGGGGTTTTCATAAATCGTCTATGAGGTATTTCACTTGATGAATTTTAGTTGCATGTGTCTTAATGTTATTCAACAAAATTCTGTATACCCTGTCTACCTAGCACAGGTATCAGGGAGGACAAAACCTTTGTGGTAACATCTAAAATGCTACATTGGTTGGATCTAATGAGCTTAAGGGTCTTATCCAACCTAAATAATTCTAGGATTCTATGAAAATCACAAAAAGCATAGACAGACTTGCAAACTGTCTCTGTTATCAGCCTACCCTTTCCCAATGTAGGAACAATAAGCTTAGAAAAGGGCAAAGGAATATGCAAGAAAGGACTGCCCTGAATCTTGACAGAGTATCGCAGCCTAGAAATGAAATAAGGGATGTGAGGTAGGATGTCCCCCAGTGCCCAGGGTGCTTCCTGTGACATGGCTGTTGGATAGAAAGGTGGCATACCTAACAAAATACAATCAGAGATTCCTGTGAGAAAGCTGCAATACACAGAGAATCCAGCCTCAGCAACTAAAAATATCTTGCTTGATCTGTAATGAAGGCAAACACAATAATAGAAAGCACACTGGATTTATGATGATGAAATTAGTACTTAGCACTTACATATTTTTTTGTAACAGATCACCAAAACATATTTCTCAGTGGTGGAGTCTCATGATTCCCAGTCTTGCTGATGGAGAAAACGAGGTACGGAACCATCATGGGTACCCAATAACATACTGTGAGTCAGCAGCAGGATTGAAAGCAGAAATCCCAGTGATCCAATTCCTGCATTTATTCTGTAACCATTATTCACTCAAGCTCCCTAGACATGATGTAAGCCATTCTTTAAATGACAGAAAAAGGAAGGTCTCTTTACAAGAGAAACCGTACCTTTTCTTAGATGAATTATCTAAACAATTTCACAGACAAATTACAATAACAGATTGCAAATGAAAGCATGATCCTTATTTAAACTACAATTTCCTTCAAACCACCAAACAAAATACCCTCTCAAAGGAGAAACTAAACAGTATAAATTCTGGTTTGTGCACAAACGGTGTTGGCTTTAGCTGCTAGCAAATAACTACTTTAAAGAGGTGTTTCCACTCATCAACAAGCCTAAGTAATCAAAACTCTGTTTTCCTCTCCTCCTCTCTCTCCACTCTGGTTCCTCCTCTGGACTTGATATGTAATTTTATTCCTTGATTTATCTAAGATTAAGATATGTGTAGGTTACTTATTATTGGCTAGGGAAAACAAAAACACTGCACACATAGTTAGCAGTAATGTTTTCTTCATTACTATTATGAACTTCACACCAGGTCTAATCACGTTAGTAATACATACGAACGTTCTACTCAGCTGAAGCTTCCCTTTTGTTTACTTCACCAAAATCAGATACTTTTTAGATGTTGTTTATGTACTTTTGGGGAGATAAAAGCAAAACAAACAAATAAACCCCAAACAAAAACCCAAAATCCTGAAGAAAATAGAAGTGAAGGTTGCTAGTGATACTCATCTAAAGCCTAAATACTTTAAAGCTATCTGTATTGCTTCGCACAGTTGGAATACACTTTTAATTTTATTAACAATTTAATAATATTTCCACATACTTGGTGATATACAGTGCTAATGACTAATCAAT
>NW_010262349.1:16124-95319 GCF_000690775.1 Eurypyga helias
TTTTAAAACACCTAAAGCAAAGTGACAATTCATTTATCCAAAGAATTTTGACTACACATAGCCCCCAACCAGACTTTAAAATTTTAAAGAAATATAGGAATTAAAAGAAATCCACACTGCTCATGTTTCCGGAGTTTTGTCTGTACCACCTGTATATTTTCATCTCTCATTGTTATAGGCTTTCATGCTAAAGTACCATAAATAAAAACACCTAAAGCAAAGTGACAATTCATTTATCCAAAGAATTTTGACTACACATAGCCCCCAACCAGACTTTAAAATTTTAAAGAAATATAGGAATTAAAAGAAATCCACACTGCTCATGTTTCCGGAGTTTTGTCTGTACCACCTGTATATTTTCATCTCTCATTGTTATAGGCTTTCATGCTAAAGTACCATAAATACTTCATAAATATCAAACCCGTAATTATACATGCTACCTTCCTGACAATTTTCTTGTGTTTTGACATGAAAACACTATGCCATCAAGCAACCCCCACTGCATTCCCTTTATAGTGCATAGAGAGATAGGTATTCATTTTAAAAACATAGCCAGCTGGAAGGCAAAATGATGGGCATTGAACCAAACGTGCAGATGTAATCACTGATTTTGAAGCACTTTTTATAAAGAGTACATCTACTGAATTTGCTTCTCTTCTGCTAAGGAAAGCAGAAAGAGGAGGAGGAAAGTAGCGTCACCACAACCTACAAGTCATATATCAATGCCAAAGTAACAAAGGGTACTAGATGAAGAAAGTCACCTCTGACATTCCATTGACAGTGCCAAGTCCAGATAAAATAACACTGTTCATATTTTTCGTTTTTCTGTTAAAATGCCAAGAAAAAGACTCTTTTGTCTATTTGCAGATAAATATAACTACATTTTGCACATGTGCAACTGATGAATCTACAAGGTTAAGGCCGTGTTTTTTCACTGAACTACAGTTTCAGGTGCCCATTCTGTGCAGTCAGGCTACAGCTCTCAATCACCTTCTGAAAATTAACTTCACTGTGCAATTTTTTTCCATTATCTCAAGAGAATTTGGTACTAGTCAAGGTCCCAAAATAGATACTAAACTTGATTTATGTGGGCTGCTTTCAAGTAACACATTTCTCATTAAAAGACATCTGGTCATCTGAAACTACTCCATGATTTCACTGAGTGGTCATAGGTGGTGAGAGCAGAGGCCAGAGACTCAAGAAGGCACAGAGAGTTTGTGCTTTCTGACACTTATCTGGGTATGCATTCAAGTACCTCCACCTGGCTTATCCTTGTTGCATGCAAAGGAAGAACTGCCTGCATCCTAGTACATGCAAGGAAAAGGCTGGAGAGTGGACAAGTAGCTGATCTGCCCTGGAAATCCAGTTTTGACCAGAGACCTTTACTAGAAAATATGCTTGGATGAGTCAATCACGCTCTTTTCCTGATACTGCTCATTAAAGCAAAGTGTGCATACTGTCTGTCCCACCTCCAGATGTTAATACAAATTCTTTTCATTTTGATAATGTTTTCATACAAAATGTTACACACGTTGGAGAATCTCTAAGAGAAGACTTTGACAAGCTCTTAGTCTTGACTTGAACTGGGGACTCTTAGTTGGATTTGTCTTTTCATAAGCCTTCCTAAACTATGAGGCAGTAAGATATTTAGTAAAAGTCTTTATTCATTTTGTTTCCTTGTCCTTTTGGAATGGGCTCCTCCACAACATCTCACAGGTAACAGCTCTATAAGCTTAGTGAGGGCTTACATGGGAAACAACACTCTTCCCCAGTGGATACTTACACATTTAATGTTAAATGGAACATAAAACATTATGAAAAACTCTCAACAACACCTCCTTAAGGTACCTTTCAACAATGTCTAAACCCTTGGTTCATGGAGGGAGATGATGGAGCCTGTATCTCTCCTAGATGCTTCAATTACTTTGCTGATAAATGAAAAAAGGACACTAAAACCAACCCTCTCCTTCTGTCAATTGATCTCTTCCATCTCTTTTATGCCATGACGTTTCTTATTACTGTAATCAAAAACTGAAGTGTACCATTCTACATTTGAATGATTCATTGTAAAGCAAATCATGAACAAGGAAACATTTCAGACAATCTGTTTTTTTTTTTTCCTTGATATTTAGATTCAGCTGTCAAACTAAGAAAAGTATTTTTAAAAAATCAGCAAAATCCTATATGGGGCTAGTCATCAACCTCCACCACAGACATAATGTTTAGGATGCCCTAATATCACTGCTCTTGTGGAGAGAAATCTGGGATAGTATATTATCTATTAATTTATATAATAAGCATAAATTACACGAATCCCTAACACATCTGACAAATTTACATAGAAATTCCAATGAAAATTATGAAGTTTCAGTCATTTACACAGTAGGAAAATAATGAATTATTTCTTACAATACACATCACATTTTCTGTTCCATCCTCTTCCTGAGATCTCTCGGAAAACACCCGTACTGAAACACCCATGGTCTCCACTGCCATCAACATGTCTTTGTTAGCTGGAGGGCTAGTCTAGAGTTTGCCCAGTCGAGAGGAACTTCCTGTATCAGACTGATTACAGTCAGCATCTGCAAGGAGCATCCTGCTATCTGTTTGCTCTAAGTGTCATTGTCTCAGGCAGCCCTGAGTGTCCTCCAGAAAATCTAGGCCCTTCCTATGGCATTTTTATCCCAGATCACCTTGTTTCTAACTTTTTATAAAATTGTTTGAAGAGACTAGTACTATCAGCAACAATGCTAGAACTCTTATGGTGCAAGGAAAATAAGTAGGAGAACACTAGTGTCAGAAGTACTCAAATACAGGAATTCTTGCAGAAAAAAACCCTGTTCTCCTGGTTATGAATCTTTTGATGTTGAAACGCTCCTTTCCAGATTTTGTTTGTTACAGCTTCTAAGTAGAAAGCGACATTATATAATTTTATTAGATGAGATGGCAGATGTTGCAAACTGTGGTAGAATCAAAAGAAATCAAGGATTAATGGCAATTACGGTAATAACAGAAACAGCAGCAGTCAGGTGAAGCCAGACAACAAGAGCAGCAATAAGGAAAGAATCAAAAATAACAATTATCTGATGAGTTTCTTTCCTTCTCACTAAACAGATGTTCATGGAGCAACCATCTAAACTCCAAACATTTGAATCAGTGTCTCTTATTAGTAATCGTTCATGGATATTACCCAGCAGAAGCAGTCTATGCACAGAAGCAATCATGCAACCCTGAAGTCACTTGTTGGTAGTAGATCCTCTTGTTAGGAGTTGCCCTACTCATCATCAGTCATCTCTACTTTTACTTCTGCCTTATTTTAATATGGCTTCATTTCAATGTCAATGCCATGGAGAGGGAAGCTTGGGTTATCGATCAGAAAGGCAAAATAAGACATTTATGTATGATGTGTTCAAGCATTAAGGTAAAAGTACCACTGAAAACTTAAAATTATATAACTGTGTTGAAAAAATATATACTAAATATATATATACTTATTTATAACATATATACTTGTGTATATATTATATATACTAAATATACTAAGTGGAATGCTAAATAATATACTATATATACTAAAATTATCCATACTTAGTTGAAAATATATGAATGTTTATGTTGGAGAGGCAGTTCCATAGGAACTCCATATATTCATTCACTGAAAAATTCACCATTTTTTTCACATTAACATCTGTGTAATACTTCAGTGTTCTGCAGTTAAAATCTGTTGTGTTTCACTGAAGTCTCTGTCCACAGACATACCTTCTCCCAGGCTGAGACAAATGTACTTGCTCTCTCCTTTTTGGCCCCTCCTGAGAACAAATATATGAGGGGATTACCATCTCTGAGTGTTTAAGGGATTCATACTTTAAAGATGAAAAAAATTAATTGGTGGTGTGCAAAAAGCAAGGAAAAGAAAAAGGACAAATTAAGTCAAGAAAAATTAGGGCAGAATATAATTAAAATACTAGTTAGAATACTTTTCCAGTAAGAATGTATCATTTAAATATGAACAAACACAGTAATGAAAGACTCTACTATTGGGATATCTCTTTTACTTGCCAGGCTGTGCTCTGAGAATAGAGCTGATAACATCACCAGATTTTTTTTTTCCTCTATCTATAATTCCAACTATTTTATTGTATTTTTATGTTTTATTTCAAGAATGTGCTTTCATGACATTACCAATCTCCCATTCAACTTAAGTCCCAGTACTACTGCTTTGCAAATTAGAAAAGGTATTTTTTTTTTAAATTTATCCTTGAGAGTGTCCCAAAAAATAACTGAAACCTATGTGAGTAATCAGCTCATACATTAAACAGTTCCTAATTAATTTACTAGAAGATTTGTACACTTCTTAGTTTTGATGAGGTATTTCTAGGGCAACAGCAACCAATGATGTTGTAAGAACACCTGTTTGTCCAAAGGATTAAGTCAAAGTTACTTCGAATATCTCTGATACCTGGTATTTCTAATCTCAGAACCAATCAAACAGAGTAATTGGAAACTCTTTTTTTCAATATAACTTATTAGAAAGAATAGACTATAAATAAGTACAGCATTAGCACAGCAAATCTAAGTGGAAAAGCTGCAAAAACACTGATCTAAGAACTAGCATAATATTCAGTGAATTTTCAAATTCATATAAACAGGAGAAAGATATCTGCCTCAAGATGGGCAGCAAAGTTCCCAGAGCCCTTCTTTAATTCCTATATGATGGCTACAAACCCAGAATTATTTATTTGTTTACATATATGTGCAAATGTAGCCAACATGCTGACACATTGCTTCAGCTGAACATTTGCATAACCGCACAGGAAGCCAGCAGCTAGGAGAAGCGCCTTGTGCGCAGTACTTGAAGCCGGGCCAAGTCCCCTCTATGTGGCTAATCTCCACATGTCCAGTTCCGCAAGCAAAGCGGTGGTGGCTGAGGGATGAGCGGCGCTGTGAAGAAAGGTCTGCTCCCTTCAACCGCTGCCACGTCATACCAGCTACTCATTTGCCTGAACCCCACGCGCTGAAGACGTATGACAGACTGCAATTATCACTTCCTCCTGGCTTAGTCTTTGCAATTCCAGAGCTCATTAGTAAAAAAAAGAATACTGAAAAGCTGCATAGATAACGTGGGTCCATAGCATAATCATCCAATTTAATTTTTAAAACTAGACTGAAATGGAAACAGTAAACTATCCTAATCCTTGAGACCAGTAAAAATAAACCTATCCTAAACCAGAAAGCCTTTGGCATAGTCTTTTATGTTCTCACAACATGATAAAGTAAGTACTTTTGAAAATTTGCTTCATAAGTGTTTTAAGACTGTTTTACTTACCAAAGTGCCCATATGGAAAAGGGAAATGCAATCGCTAATTATGACCACAGAAGAACTGAAATTCTTCTGCATGGATTTAATTAAAGGGGATGGAGCATCGAAGGGATTTTTTTTTCAAAATTCATAATGATGGCATTAAGTTATTAAATATGAAAATTAATTGAGAATATTATTTGGTATGTAGGGCTATAGGGTTGACAAAGCATTGCTAATGATTTCCTAGCTAATGCTCTGCTGCAGTTGTCACTGTTAAACCACATTTTTTTCTCAGCTATGCATTTGGTTTTGACCAAATGCCACCTTCTATTATTCAGAATCTGCCTGAATACTACAGTAAAAAAAAAAAACCAGTCTTCTGTTGGCAAACACTTTCCTGGCAAGCAAAAACTACAGATTTCTGCTCCTCAACCACTTGCTGTTTGAAAAAACTCATCACTTTGTTTGTACTGAAATGTACAGTCATTTTGCACCTCTGAACAGTAGTTACGCATTGATTGCAAATTCTCAGATTCCGAGCTTGGTGGGGTGACCTGGCCAGCCTCTAAACACCCACACAGTGGCTAACTCCCTCTGCTGCAATGGACCATGTGTGAGAATAGGAAGAGCAAGAGTGAGAAATGATGTAGTTCAAGATAAAGGACAACTTAGGAAGGGAAGGGAAAGAAAAATAGGAACACAAAGGCAATCAATTGATACCCCTCAAACTGAGCGACACCCAACCACTCTCCAAGCAAATGCTAACTTGGAAGTCAAAACCCACTCTTTCTTCCTCCACCTCTGGTTTTTACACACGGTACGAGATACGCCTTTGGTCGTTTCAGGTATACATTTCAATGTGTACAAATACCTGAACAGAAGGCATAAGGAAGAGGGAGCCAGGCTCTGTCAGTGGTGCCCACTGACAGGACCAGAGGTGATGGGCACTAACTGAAACACAGGATGCAGTCTCTGAACATCAGGAAATGCTGCTTTAGTGTGAGGCTGACTGAGCCTCAGCACAGGTTGCTCAGAGAGGTTGCAGAATCTCCCTCCTTAGAGACTTCCAAAAAAGCCATCTGGAAATGGTAACCAGATCTAGGTGACCTTACTTGAGTACGCAGGTTGGACCAGGTGACCTCCAGAGGTCCCTTCTAATTCTTCTATAACTCTATGATTCTGTGAATATTTACTTTTCTCATCACGACTCTTATACCTGGCTTCAATTCCTTAATTGGTATTTTGATGAATGCATCTTAAAAAAAGAATCCCTAAGATCACAGTGATTATGGAAAGGTATCATATCTTTAAGCACCTCCCTGCATATCATGATTTTTGTTGTACACTATGCTTTTTTCTGCTCCGAAGTGGTGATGAACACCATTCTGAAAATGCATACCGATCTGAGGCAATGATATTCCTCACTGATCACTTAGTACTTCATATCTTGTGATTTCCCCATAAATTACCTGAGGATGTGCTCCACATTAATGAACATGTAACAATCAACCATTTGCAAGAGCCCATGTAAAGAGCATCATACCAATGCTTTTGGCACTATCATTAGCATAAATTGCAACCTTTCTAATATAGGTTCTTATTTACAGCTGACAGGATGGAGGAATTAGCCATGCGTAGAGTCATTCCTGATGTAAATCTCAATACTTAATGCTATTTAAAAAGCATTTTTCAAACAAAGTATGCTGACCTGTGACACTGGTCCAGCATCAAATTCAAACAACAAACTAGAACATCACTATAAAATAAATTAGAAGGAAAGACTCAGGAACACAAACACCAAAATGCCAGTATATGTAAATGAATCATTTTGACAATGATACACTTAACAGTGAAAAAATCAGATTGGAAAATAATATCTCATTTGTAGAAATACTTTTATAAAGCCACCAAACATCAAGAAAGTAAAATAACATGTTTCCACTCATCCCTCTCATTACTTATGTGAGGACATGGAACTTCTTTTGTCTCCAAACCTGAAAAATAAGCCAAGAGCAAAATGTAGTCCCTGGTCCTTAAAATCAACCAAGCTCCCATTAGAGCTGATGAAAAGGCAGTTAATTAATTGTGAAATACACAAGATCTGTACTTTGTTACTTAGTGTAAAAAGCATAATAGTATCAAATGAGTGAGTGCAGGATGAGGATGGTTGTGCTTGTTCACTACAGGAAACAATTTTCTTCTGAAATGCAGTATAATTTAACATGCCATACGGACAGAAATATACTCTTCCATTAAATATAACTGTACTCGTTTCATCTGGTAATTACCTTAATAAAAATAAATGCTAATGGTAATTGCCAGATTTGTTAATTCTGATAAGTTGTGTCCTTCTTATTCAAGAATAGATAACCATCAATTAACAACTATGCAAATGTGCTAAGTCAGCATAAATCTGATCACTGCCAATGTAATGCAACTTGGACCCAGTCACTTTTGGTGTCAAAACACTTTTCCCTTCTGAAAACATGGAGTTTAACTGAAGAAAATGTTCATTGTCAAACTCGGGACATTCTTTAGACTAAAAAAAAATGGGGGGTGGTGGGGTGATGCATAAAACAGTAATTTATTGTTTTACATTTTGTAGTTATTAATTTACATTGATTAGCTGTAAAATATGAAACACATCATAATTTGATAAGAAAAAGCTGTCATTTTAAAACCAGATTTTTTCCAATATTTTTCGGTATTTCCTCAACTTTGCCCCCCAACATTCAACAAACCAAACCCAAATTGCTCACACAGCCCTACATCAGCTGTTGTAGTAGACTAGCAGGCTGGCCAGTTGGTAGCCTCAGCTGAGGAAGGTGCCAGGAATGATGATGATTACATTATATGCAGAATATTCCTAGTAAGAAGTAGACCGAGACTATCAATTCATGCTGTCTTGATAGCTGAACAGCTGCACAGTAAAAGTAATTTTCAGGTACTGTTGCTTTGCATGGGAACTGAAGTGGTTGGACCTAGATGAAGAATTCAGGATTCCAATGTTTTCAAAATCTCCTTTACATGCTAGTTCTCAATTAACAAAACTGATGGTACTACAAACCTTCAGAACTTTATCTTCTTCAGTCACAGACTTTGAATTAAACTGAAACATGCTTAAAAAGATCAGCTGTCCATGGCTGAACCCTCTTGGGAAGCCCTAGGGAAGCCACTTCCAGGACTGTGCTAGCTTTTCAACTCTTCAGATAATTTCACATCAAGACAATCAAAAGAGGACCAATCTCCAACAGCATGTGAAAAGATTTTTTTAGTGCATCCCAAAGCAGAACTTGAGAGTTCATAGCTGTTTAGAGGGCTAGTCCAATTTCAAAATCACTTTTCATGAGCACATATTTCTAGTTTGACGTTCTATGTCGATAAAGTAAATGTGTGTTTATGCTCCTTTTTCTCCTTCATTCCAGTACATCCCCAGACACTCAAAGCCATTTTTTTCCCTTTTTTGACCTATAACTTGCTCTGCATTTTCAAAAGCAGTAACTCAAAACAAACTTACATAGCTTGAGAAAAAATGATCAGTGGAATCAATAATCCTTCTACATGTATTAATAAGAATTAGCCAGTTAAAAAGCAAGGAAGAGAGGAAAAAAAAAAGTAATTAAAAACATGAAGGAGTGGACCTAGAGGATGAAGGAAAAAAGGCAGAAAAATTAAAAAGTTAAAATTAATTGTATGAAGAACAATTGATTTCTTTAGTGTTGAAGCTATACACTGAAAAGTATATTTTTTTCTTTACAAAGTTACTATGCAAATGCTCAGCTACAGATGAAAGTTTACAGTGTGTATTGTGAGTATTTTTAATCCTCCCAACCTCCTGAAATGCCTCTTTTGGTGAAGAAATAACTCTTAGAAATATTTGAGCAAATTTTACTGCCAAATCATATACAAATTAAAGAACTATTCTGATCTGTTTGAAAATGCCAACGATGGTAACACATATGAGTAAAATACAGTAGCAAAACATGAGAGGAAAAAACCATAAACCAGATTTAAGTTCATTTACAGGAAGAACATCACACAATAAGAGAGCAGAAAAAGCATTTCCCTTACACACTAAAATGGCCTATTTGTGTAAAGACCTATATCCCAGTAAAACTCAATAGTCAGAGACAAACAAGAATTTCCAGCATTGATAATCGAGGGATTGTAAACCATGTTTAAATTTGATACCCATTTTTTGTAGGTCATGCTTTTTATTTGAGAGTAGTGATACTCTGTTTTAATTAAAACATAATAAAACTACAGAAATGAGAACTTTATTCATTAATATAGGAGGAATGGGAGGAAGGCCCTGTGCAGAATTTATTTTAGAACTCTTCATCACAGACTGTGGCAAAGTATGACCTGTTACTGCAGCCCTGTGCATGGACAGGCTTAAGTACCCATCTGGCAGTCACTGGTGATACTAGTTTTGATATATTTCAGAATTTTGTGATATTATTTTTGTATAAGAAAATACACAATGCATATATAGCCCTACTTTTTCCAGAATGACAGTAATTTCAGTCTTTACCATTTCTTAAATTCCTTTTTAAATAATAAATAATTCCTATAAGTGGATTGTTTAAAAGCTTTTTTTACTGATGAAATACCAAGGCGTTAGGAACAAAAAAGCAGCTAAAAAGATGCTCACCAGCCTACTCCAGTGAAATGTCATTATTAATTAGTCTTAATACAGGACATGGGACTTCAGTAAGGTCCATGTCACTGCCATTAGCGTTGCACTGCAATTCATCTGAGCGAAATTTCAAATATCCTGAAGTAGGAGAGAAATTATTTTAAAATTTGTTTTGATTATGCTTGGTTTATTTATTCAAGATTTTGTCAGCAAAAAAGCACTGCTATTCTTTCAGTGGTTGACAAAGAAGAGGAGCTATTCTATTATCATTCCTTTGTCATGATTCCAAGCAAGGATTACAAAGTTTGGGAGACAGTCTTTTAATAGATTGAATTGACAGGATTTTTTTCTGTGTGTGTTTGCTCTTAAAATATAGATAGACAGCAAATTCATGATGAAAAGGCATATAATAAAAGGATTACCAAAATTAGCATGACATACAAAATGATAGTTGAACCTTTTTCTTTCTCTAAGCATTAGTTCATACAGTTGGACTACTCTGAATAAAAATGAATCTTAGCAGTAGTAATTTAAACATTGGAACTGTTTACTATTTTTCTTATGTTTACTGGAATCCACGTTCAATACAAAACACTAACAATCAGCCCACAGAGGATGCCAAATGATTTGATATAATGGTTAACTGGATTATCTTTCTTTTGTCCAGGTGCTTCTGTACAATACAAAATCCGAAATACAAAACAAAACAAACCCCTAGGTGCTGAACCTGGGATGTTGCATGCAAACATGGATTAATTACCTATGCACTTCTCATTGAAGTATATGTGAATATTCAGTAATGAGCCAAGTGGATGTTAGGAAGATGACCTGCAGGTAAAACCTTAACTTCATCAGAGGAAATACCGGATTTGGCCTTTGGTAGACTTCCACAGTTGCTGGTGTTAGAGATTTCGCAAACTTGAACATGACTGAACAACAGAGTTGGCCATCTGGCCACAAACCAAGGTGCAGTGCTAACCAGAGCAAGAGTCAAGAATGGTTTGATTCAGTGAGATTAAACCTGCTCCCTATTTAGCATAATAAATGCTCACCTGCATTGATCATCAAGTTGTGGCCAGCAATCCTCTCAATTCCTCAGGACTGCTACATTCAAACACAGTTTACACAGAAGTCTTTAATTAAATCAAACTAAAACCCCCAACACAAACAAAACAAAACTCTCATTATTTTCAGTCTCTAACATCTGGAGATTTTGTCAGGATATTTTTAGGTCTGTGGCTGAAAAATGCCAGAGTCATAGAGAGTATCACCATAGATGAATTCTCATATGTCTGACCATTTTTTGGGTCTACTTGCAATTTCAGATTTTCCAGAAATCAGTTCAGTATCTCTTCCAAGCATTCTTGCTACTTGACATAGTGCTTTGCAAAAGAAAATACAGTCTGTGCCACAGGGGAGAGATGATTAAAAAGAAAGGAAGCTTTGATCTGTTACTTCTGTGTCATTCAAGTGTAACACCACTGTAAATACTATTAAGATTTTACATTCTGGTTTCATATACACATTTGTGTTACAAATATAAGAAGTAGAGGGACAATGAAACATCAAAGAGGAATGTGTAAAGGGGAAAGAGAAAAAGGTAAAAAAAAATTTGTGATGGAATAATGTTAGCGGAAAGCGGAACTACTGGTTCTTAAGGTGATGGGAGAAAAGACTGTTTAACAGGCTATCATGTGTCAAAACACAGATACTTTCGTGGACTAATCTGAAACTTGACACAGTAGGTTAGTTAATGGCTATTTATCCATGCAAGTGCTTTGGTAGACACGTCATTTGAAATACAGCCTGACAGACATGAAATAGGTCTTGAATTTGAGAGTTAGCAAGATCTATCCTCTAAAAGTTCCATGTATCTAATTGCATATCTGCACTTTAAACAAAGCAGCATCATTGCTGTTGTGGCCACACACAGGATCTTAACAAGTTGCCCGCAAAACCCCACTATTAGTTGTGGAGCATATGTTTGCTTTGGAGAGTCCATGCTGACTACTAAAACATTCCAGCTGTTTCCACAAAGCAGTTTTGGGGTAAGCTTCTGATAGAAACTATTATGATGAGTCTTTCCTAGGGTAACAGAGATAGCAGCATGTACCGACCAGCTGCCATTTTCTGAAACTCACGGTAATTTAACAGCTAAATTGGTAACGGATTCCAAATCTTCAGCTGCTGCTTCTGAAAAGCATTTCCTTCTTTTGCACTTTGTTAGCAGCAATACCTTCTTCATTGCACTGGCCAACAATTGCCCAGGTTCCCAGGTTCTAAGTTTCATTTTGAACAATAATAGATATGGTAAGCATCCTTTTTTTTTTTTTTGAATCCAAGAAACTAAGGAAGTGATCACGAATCATTTTTGCTGGCAACACAAATTCCTTGAAAACAGATGTTACTATCCATATGCCAGTAAAATTTGTCTACCTTACAGAAAATCAGAGATTACTTAGTTTTCCAACTTCTTGCATTGAGCAAATCACCCAGAACAGAATATTACAGAAAAAGGGTTTTGTTCAAGTAATTCCTTCTAAGAAGTAGTGACCATTACCCAGAGGACATCTCCTTCTATATAAATTCCTGTATGTACATATATTTCCACAAGGAAATCTAGAGGTATTTATTGTGTATGCCACAAGCACATGAAGGCAGGAAAGTTCAAGGGGACAATGCCTTCTCCTCCCCCAGATTTAATGGCAATGCTGTTAGGTGAACCTGGTGTTAAAGTGTGTTGTATGTTTTGCATACTGCCTTCAACCTTTAGTAAAACTCTGTCCTCATACACAGGCAATTTGGCTGGTCTAAGCAACACTGTTTTAACAGTAGCAAACATATGCAAGCAGAGTATAAAATCATGAAAGGGGATTCATGGAAAGAATGGGTTATATTCTAAAGAAAATGTGGTTAAGTAAGGAAAATACACATGGAATTATTCACAAAGTGAAAATGGGAAACTAAGATACTCAGTTTCAGAAAAAAAATATTTTGTAGACTGATTTGCTAAATGACATCAAGCATATATACTTAAAAAGGACAGTAAAAAACGCAAATATACTCCTGGAATAAGCTGTATTTCGACCTGTTTATACTTTAAAATAGCCACACATGTTAGTTGTCACACCACATCACTTCTCAGGTTCATATGGATTCTGCTGTGTTCCAGAGGTTTATCTGATGGACTCACTGGGAAA
The DNA here is from genome assembly GCF_000690775.1 of Eurypyga helias. Lineage (NCBI taxonomy): Eukaryota > Metazoa > Chordata > Aves > Eurypygiformes > Eurypygidae > Eurypyga > Eurypyga helias. Next base: position 29,266 of record NW_010262349.1, read on the forward strand.
AACATGTATGACACAAGGGGTGGGATCTGATAACATTACTAACAACAGACGGTAGTTCTCACAAAGTAGCTGCGGTACTTCCAAACCTTAAACTAAACACTGCTTAAAGAGGCTTCCGAGAAGCAGAAAAGTCTTACAAAATGTAAAACCTAATGTAAGAGACAGCTGTCAGCTGGGAAAACTCAAGTTAGAATTTAGGAAAGCCTGACTATAACCTTCAGATAATCAGTGAAAGCCTCAAGAAATGAAACAGTACCATCTCATCCATGAAAATAGGGCAGCCAATGTTTCAGTAATACTTGAACACTTGTCTTCCTATAAGGCAAGGAAGAACAGTGAAGAAAAGGCCAAGAGAAGTCCATAACACAAGTAGGGGATGGAGATCTGCCTTTGATCCTTGTTTTATGCACTAGAATGTACCATCTCCTCCTAATTGCATAGCCTAGCTTGATTTTTCAGAGTTGTTTATGGAACATATTCATCTCAGGAGTGGGAATGAAAAAAAACCCACTGCGTATGTTTATTGTATATTTGTATAAGGAAAAATACTCCAAATAATGCAAATGCACTTCGGATATTGGTAAAAGAGAAATTATCGTCAAAACACACAATGACACATCATCTAGATCCATTTTGTCTGAGAAATTGATAAACTAATCTGTTTCAGTCATCCATCAAGAAAGATGACTTTTCCCCAGAACAACCTGGACTCGTGAAGAAGCAATGTCTTTGTTTCTGTGAAAACAATAACTATCAATAGATTTGAACGTTTTTTATAAAAAAGGATTCAGTACAAACAGTGGAGTAATTATTGCCTTCCTCTATTTTGCTTTTAAGAAATAAAGATAGCAAATCTTTTCCTGCAATAAGCAGAGAACACTTACAGAGAGAGTGGGTATGAGAAACACACAATTTAGAACATCCTGCTATAACTGCAAAATCAAAACTCAAATTCACCACTTAAAAAGGCATAGCAAAGAAACTAGGGCTCATAGCACTGCAGTTACACTTTCCACAGAGGATTTCTAAAAAGCTCTTATCAGGTCCTATGATTTCTAACAAAATACCAAAGCAACACATAACCTTTTTCATCTGGTGATACCAGATTAAGTCTAATTCCTACATAAAACTAAAGATGTCTTGGAAAATTAGCAAAACTGGTTCACCAGCTAAACGTCTGATGAAGTGAAACTAAGAGTCTTAGTGACCACAGTATCAAAAAACCTCAAAGGAATTGCTAAGAGACAAGCAAAGGTAGAGACAAAAGACAGGAGAGGAGACTATTAATAATGGACTAGAAAAAGTGACCTCTTAACCAACCATTTACCTACCTAACACTTACCTGATATGTTTTTCATGAGAAACATGTAACCTATGAATTAATGTCTGCTTCAGGTCTATAGCAACATGACAACGACAAAGAAATCTCCAAAAGCTGTTGGTTTCCACTTCTACGACGTGAGCACATACATCAGAGAGGAGCAAGAACATTGTTCCTGCTACCCTTGTGCTTGAAAAATCACTAGAAGTTGAAATCAGCTTTTCTAGAACGCTGACAGAGAAGAAAGGATCAATCAATACATTTCTTAAGGCTGGACAAGATACATAAAAGCTTAAGTGCATGTTTTCTGAAAGAACATTGAGAATGGAATGCTGAAGCCTGAGGAAGTTTTGGAGGAGCTTCCATTCATCACTATAGGACTGCTGAAATCCCATTCCTCTCCCAGACTCCTGCTGATAAGCAGGAATTATATCTGTAACTAGGATTCTAGATTAGTTCATGTCAAGCAATGCAAAAGTTTATATATAAAGTTCTGATTTGGGTGGCTACTTAGGAAAAATACCATATTGCAATTTTTAGATTTTTTTTTTTTTTTAAATCTCAGCCTACCCGTAAATCCTATTTACTACTGGCATTACAATTGCGTTATTGTAGCTAAAACAAGCCAAACAGCAAATTAAGTTTCCTAGTTCACCTGTTAAATTCCTGAATTCATGAAGCTGCTGTCTCATTTCCCCCTTAGACAAGCAGGCATGAAACAGTAATTCATGTACTGCAGTAACTCTGCTTTATGCTTTTCATATGCTGCCTGCAGTTACAGTGAAAAGGAATAAAAATTGGAACACAACACCAACAGATCTTGTTCTCATCTCCGTATCTATGCTTTTAGCTCCCACACTCTGATTATTTGTTACAGCTCTGGGAAATGACAGACTCACTGTGAATACTGTGTACACAGCATCCTTTCTCCCTTCAGGGTCCCATTCCCAGGGTGAAGGGAAAAATGGCTTGCTGTTCTCTCCCCGTTTCTGAAGCTGAACACAGTGGCCCATGGAGAATTTCATACCAAGGAAGTCACAAGCAGTCGTTATTAGGAAGTCTAATGACAACAGTGGGTGAAGATACATAATTTCATTAACTAACATTCTGCATTCTATTTGTACACTGTATCACTGTTTCTTACAGCAAAGAAATAAAGCTTCTTCCTATAAAAGCCAATTGATTCTATATCCTGTGTTACCTCTTCCCCTATTGTTAACCAGTGGGCACAAAAGAACTTCCTTCTATCTCTGCTTGCGAATGAGGGAGAAGTCCTATCACCTCCCATACCAACTGGAAAGTGTATGGGGCTGGAGAACTCATAAACCAGCTAGCTTTCTGCATGTCCTCAGCACTAAACTACTGTTATCTTCTCAAAATGGAAGTTTCCAAGGAAACGAGAAGAAAGGGGCATATGAAAAATGTAAATGTAAAAGAACAAAACAAAATGTCCGGTGGGGTTTATTTTTTCAAATTTACATATACATGCACTCTGTTATTAATTGCAATGATGGTCCATGGGCTGATTTCATTCATTTATTAACAGTAATTGTTTCTTGGATTGCCAAGATCAAGCCTCTATCACGCTAATTGCACACTCACAAAAGAATTCCTGTTCTAAAAATGCATTTTCTCTAAATACACAATATAGACAATAAGTGTCAGCCTCGTGTTGACCAAACTGAAAAAAAACCCACAATAAAACTATTGTAAGTTGTAGACGATATCTGTATCAGAGTCAGGAACTGAACACAGGTCTCCTGAGTATGTAGTTAATTGACATAAAGACTGTGAGCCAACTGCATCCACCGCAGGCTCCCTGCTTGAAAACCTACAGTTTTAGTGTGATAACGGAGTGTATTTTCAGTAGAGGTGCCTGGCTTTGCACTTTCTTAAGTAAGTCACCAAGCTATCTTGACTAATCTTGTTTGTCTGATGATCTTTCGTGAAGGCTTTGAAACAGAAGTGTAGGTCTGAACATAACTTAAAATATACTGGGCTGCAGGTTCAAAATAAACAAAGAAAACCCAAACCTAAAACAGAAAGGAAGGGAAACAATCTCCAGATAGTCTTTACTTACTACTAGACAAAGACCGTTCATTCATCTTTCAGCAGAAAATAGGTACGGTCCCTTCAAACTTAAATTTTCTTAGAGTCTTAATGAGATTCCTTGTTTTGGATGTTTTCAGAATTCACTTATGATTTAATTTACAGGGAACATCTTATTGCTGGCTTTCTTCAGATTAAGTGGAAAGGCAATGGCATTGTGACCTGCAAAATCACTCCCAATCCCTACTGCTGGCAATGATTTTAATCTGTTCTGTGATGGACATGTTATTTTGCTTGGAAGAAATGCCATGATTAAAAAAAAAAAAGAAAAAAGACACTGAGGAATAAAGACTCAAAGTCTAAAACTTGTAACAGAAGAATGAGAATTCTCTGTATATACAGGCTGATTTTCATGTGTTGCTCTCCAAGCATGTGACTTAGGGTGTCATAATATATTTAGCATATACTGCAATCCTCAAAAAGAAAAAAGAAACACAGAAAGGTATGAAAAATTAGCTCCTTAGCTTAGAAACCACAGACTGAAGCCAAGAACACCTATCTTAGAAAGAAAATGTATTGACCTCTTCCCCAGCAGCACACACATCACTGCTGTGCTACGTGTACAAACCATTACAGGGGTTATGCACACACTGCAGTGTGATTTTTTTTTTTTTGGTTATAGTCTAGGCTAAAATTATCTGCATCAGTTGTTTCTTCCTCTCACTTAAGGGCAAAACAACCCACCTCATAGAATACCTCTGGAAACTCACTTTCGAGACAAAGAAATGGCTTACAAAGATTTTCTAGGAGAATTTAACCTTCCATATAACAAGTTAAAATGTGAAGAAAGAGGTATCTGAAAATACACCTGAAGATTTCTAAGCAGCTTAAAAATGCAAGTATCTGTTATTGATTATTCCTTAAAGAAATTTCTATTAAGTTATTATTTTGTGTGGTGCTTAATTGTTCTTTTAAATCTAGAAGTTAGGGCAAACATCTGCAGTTACAGTATATATGTTGCTTTTATTATAATATAAATACATACTAACAAGTACAATTTAGTCCTGAAATAATAGTCTCTAATTTAAAGGAGAATCTAACACTGTATGCTGTGTAAACTATGAGCTTTCTATGCACGTTATCTCCAGCTCCATCCCTAAGTAAATTTGCCTTGTAAATACCTACCCAAAACCACCTTCATATATACTTTTCTGAAACACATGAAAGCAGGGAGCTTGCATCCATCAGCAGAATCTAATCACAATACCTCTAATTATAAATGTGATTCAGGATCCTATACATTAAGGCCCAAGAAAGAAGAAATAATTTTCCACCTTGCAGAGTCTCTGTGCTATGCTGAATTAAGCAAAATAATAGTAACAGAGATAAACCATGAATTAGAAATAGTTCAGAAACAGCAGGGAGGAGGGAGAGGAGTAACAAGCATTACAGTACCTATTAACTAACAGAATGCTTATGGAAATAGGGATAAGAACCACATGCATGCCAAATGAATCCTTATCTATAGCACCATAAAAATATATGAGACTGAATGAATGACGGGGAGCAGCTTAAAGTGTAACACTAAGCATGCAGCCATTAGTTTCACCTGAAATGCATTTTAATTGCTCTTATCACAATGAACTTATTTCACAATCCTGAAAATGTGTTAGATATTTCCACTTATAACCCAAGTTGCCATTAAGTACCATTAAAGATTTACTCAACATTGAATGCTCTCATACACAAATGGAGCACAGACAAAGTACTGGGTGCTTTTAAAGAGAGTTTCTAAAACTGAATTCCTCTTTACATGCTGTTCTACTGATTCTGGATCAACCAGTCTTTATCAGTCAGAGGTAAGACTTGTTGAGGAGGCACACGCAGCGAGCAGCGCGAGGAGCGTTCTCTTTGAGTAAAGCTACACAGCAGAAGGAGAAATTAAGAATCAATCTACAATTGGGTAATAGCAGATCATATTTCCTGCACCACCACATTAGTGACCATGCCGATCTCTACAGTGTGTAAAGCATCTGATTACCCGCAAATACTCTGTGTGTAAGAAACTGTTTCAGAGATAGTGAGAAAGCTCCAACCCTCATTCAGCCAGCACCCTTGCTGAGAGCAGCATATGAAAACTGACAACCAGAAAAACTGGATAAAGTCCGAAGCAATTTTTCATTGCCTCTATTGATCAAACTTTCAATGTGAGCCTATTTGCCAAAACCCTCCTGCTTACAGGAGCAACACATCCGAGAGAAAAACATACAACATCTGTGGTGCAACAAAATTAATTTTAGTAGTAGGCAAACAAGCAAAATTTCCTAAGAGAATAGCTTCCTCTGCACTTTCAATTATTTGCCTCTTTGTGAACTTGAACGAGGGAGAACAAAGCAACATGTTCACTGAAGGGGCTGGTCGAACAGCAATGCCTGTTGAATTGCTCAGATAAAGTTCTTTAAGATTGTATTCAACTGACAACCCATACTCAGCCTACCTGGTGTGTTCAGCAGCCGGGACATCTTGCAAGAGTAAGAGATAAACTGTTCGCAGTATTCAGCACTACTGGTGATGGCAGAAATCTGGTCCATCGTCGCACTGTAGTTGAGCTGCACCACAAATAACTTCTCCAGACTGCTGCTTCCCACAGCAGTATGCATTTGCAGATCATGGTACACAGTTGTCCATACTTTATCCTCTGAAAGAGAGAGGAAGAAAAGAAGATGAGAATTGGTAAGAGACACATGGTGGAACAGGATTAAAATAAATCCAGGTCTTGGACAAAAGATAAAAATGTTATACAAGATATTTTATGAGGGGATGGTGGAAAAGGGCACTGCACAAGAAAAGTCATGTGAGACCATAGATCCCACAACTATGAGCTGATGTAAGGAAGAAACCCTTACTGCCTTCATAATTTTGATAACCAATATAACTCCTCAGTGTGAGGAGACCTCCTTGAACAACTGATGCTAATAGTGACACGTGAAACCCATACGGATTAACTTTGAACTGAAACCGATTAAAACTGATGAACTAAAGAGTCAAGGTTTCTATGTGAGGAAAATTCACTGGGATGTACCAGAATCTTATGCGATTATGTCATTTAGTGATTAAAACACTGCACTTTTGATAGGGTTCCACGTTTTGACCCAAGCTGTATTCCTAGGTTAAACCAAAATTACTGCTTATTGAGACAATAGCAGCACCACATGACCTCATCAGATGTGGTTATGGTACTGATATCAACATAAGAAATAGTAGAAGTAGGAGACAATGGAAATCCAAAAGTTTCTCTTTAGTTGTGGAAAGACAAAAGGGGAAAAGACAGCCTCCTTTTGGTGATAAGAAATATAGCAGCATCGGCTGAAATTCAACTCCTCCTACAGCCTAATGCACTTGCAAAAGGTCTAGAATATGCATCCTGCAACAGACTCTGTATGTATGATTCTGCATTAAACTGCTGAGCAGCAAGTCGCTAGAAGTGTCACTCTGGGCCATTTGTCAGTAGGTTTAAGATACAATATCATAAGAGCGAGCCAACACACTCCTCTTATTGGAAGATTTGTGAACGTTGAAAGTTTAGAAAGGAAGTAAAGAAAAGGCACAGAAATTTTCCTGTTAGAGACCAACATTTTCTTAGAGGGGCACTCCACAGCACCAGAATAAAAAAAGTATCTGAGAAAGACACAGGGTTTCAGAATTAAAACAATGGAGATACAGTCATTACTGACACTGTTTTCCTGTAAAAGTACTGTTTTATAACTTCAGTGTGAAAAACTTCCACATTCAAATTGACTAGCTACCAGTGTAAATAAGCACTCTCTCAGCTGACACTTACTACTCATAGTGACCATCTCATATAGCCACTGACTGAAATAGGTCAATCCTTCTCTGTGTTACTGTGAAGAATGACAGTAAACAAACCCCAGAAAAATTCTATGTTTTCTATAGATTATGTACTTCAATATTTTAACGACATGAAAACACTGCGATTAAATGAGACATACTCAAAAGTGTTGCAGTACTTCTTCACCAAGTTCACAGAAACATGCTTTCATACACTGAAGAGTTTTGGGTGTGACCCAGAGTAAAGTTATCCTTCCATGTTATGATTATCCTTATCTCCAGAACTCCGTACTCCACCTTATTTTCCAGTCTTAAATTTTCACTGCATAGTGTCAGGCTATTTTGGATTACACAGAGTCATGTGGACACATGTGTTTGTAACTGATATGGTACAGGTTTTTCTAATCAAATGTTCAGAGATAAGGTAAGCAAAGCAAATGGTTCCTCCACAGGGAGTATGCATCACTAGCCAAATGAGATGAAGTTCAAAAAAAAGAAATGGTTATTTTTTTAATATTCATGTCTTTAGTCCAAAGCTCTACATGTAACAATACTATTCTTGCACCAAGAAAAGAAATAATTTTTTTTAAAAAGGCAGGGGAGAAGATAAGAAGAATTCCGATTTCTGTACTGCCTAAATCCCACTCCCAAGGTCTGATGAAAAAATTATAATTGTCACCTGTCAAGTGATTGAAGAGAATACAACAGAGCTTTGCTGCAAGCCTGGGATGGAAGCTTACTGCAGATTCATTTTCAAGAAAGGATTGAGACAGCTTTTCTGTCCGCTGGCAGCAATGTCTCATTTTTGGCAGAAAACACAGTAAATGTGTTTACACATACAGCTCTAACAGGCCAGTAAGGCATGTACTAGGCCAGTTAGAGCCTCACCTGGGATTTCTGAGCCATTAGCAATGGGAGCTGTGTTAGGCATTATGTCTGTGAGGGGTGTTCCTTTTGGGTACTGGATTCTAGCCAACATAGGACCGACACTTCCTCTCACAGTGAGGGAGCTGGAGGCTTTGCTGTGGCACAAAATAGAAAAGTATTCGTGGATGGATCTAGGTTGTTTTTATGTCAGTCAAACATATCTTCTGAACCACTTCAGGATCTTTCTGTTGAAGTACTAACACTAATAGATAAAAGCTGTTGCACCTTCTAATGTATCTATTTATAAATACACATATATGTGAATAAAGTCAATAACCATTTCTAGAAATCCCTTCCTGCTCTCTAGAAGATGATTAGGGTATACCTGGCCAGTTACTGGAAGGAAATCTAGCTCCCATTTCACCTGCAACTAACCTGTTGATAGACTGGCTCAAAGGACTTAAAAGTACGCGATCATAGTAAGGAAAAAAGTACTGGCGTACAGGTGCACTGGGCTCTCCTGCTGGCAAGCTTGACATCAGTTATATCACTGTGCACATAGGATAGAAGCAAGGGACACAGAGGCTGACAACTCCTTGATATGCAGCAAGCTATGTTGTCCAAAATCTGGAAGATATGTGTCCACAGGTCAGGCACAGAAAGCGTGGAGGAAAAGTTGTGGCTGATATATAGGAAGGTCCTTGTCTGGGTGGGGGATTTTACACTCTTCACATATTTTTCTGATTTAACTAAAAAGCCCTGCCATGAGCCATGGACTGAGACATTCTGGAATGACAGGATCTTTCCTAGGCTGGAAAAACACATTGAGAGTGTAACATAGGCACAGCCAAAAATCCATCTCCATTCCCCACCAAGAGCAGACTCCTGCATCACGTGCAGTTATACTGCTGAGGCTGGCCTTTAGATGTCTGGCAAAGCTTAAAAGGAGAGAGTTGCCAGGCAGGAATCTCAACTTGTGTGCTGATTACAAACTGCTTTTTCCCTTTCAGGCTTAACTATTTGTTAATGTGATAGTAGTTCCCAAGGAAGTCAACTGGACATTTATAGCTTGAAAATAATGCCAACCTCTTCATTTATGGTTCCAGTTTCTCAGAAACTGCTTGTTAGTCAAAACTATTCTTGAGAAATATCAAATCTGTAGTGAGACCATTCTTGAGAAATATCAAATCTGTAGCCTTCTTGCGGCCAGCTTCCCTTACAGAAAAGGTAACACAAACAGTTCATACTATCTCAAATATCTCATCACCACTTAGGGAATTATTCCTATGTAGCCGAGAACAGAACGTGGAAGTCGTAAATAAAATATCAAAGTCTGTAATAAAAGCCACCCCATATTTTCTATCAACAGTACACAGAAATCTCATAAGGCACACAAAAGTGGAAAATCTGTCCTACTTAACCGTAGTTTGATATATATTCCTGGCAATTACAGCCACCACAATATTGGTATGAGTATTCCCCTAATACCCCAGCAATTATTTTAAGAAAGCATAACATATGGCTATTTCTAACCACAAGGGTTTAGAGACAATTTGTTGGTCAGAGCTGTGTATGAATTCTCTGTGGCCAACCCTATAAAGAGCAAACATTACTTTACAGTTACAATATTGTTAAGTAGCATCATCTATAAAATATCCTATGTGCTTATGACCTTTGTTATTCAAATTAAAAATTATCTTACGATGAATTCATGTTGAGAGTAGTTATTAATTATTTCAGGGTAATTACAGTATTCTCCTAATATTCCTTTATTGCAGACATATTAACATGAAGTTAACAGCTAACGTTTAAAGCAAATTTAAGTATGTTTTAAATGCTAAAAATACAATAATAGTACAGAAAAAGGTGTAAGAAATTTAAAGTAAAGGAGAGAGAAAAGGGATTTTTTTTGTGATACTGTATGGGACAATTGCCACTTCTGGGGACATTGATAATGCCTTGCACCTTAGCCCACTGTGCAGTGTTTTCTTTGAGGCAGGCCAAAAGACCCTAGTCCAACAGTGGTCCAGTCGACCAATGTAAATGCTGGGCTTCACCTTGAACTTGAAGCTCCTACAGAGCCACAGAGCTTTGGGAAAGGATATGGCAGTCAAGCAAAAGAGTACACAGTAGAAATGTTTATATGTACAATTCGCTCTTGGTCAGTCTCACACCATTCTCATTAAACCGCAAGACTTTCAGTTGTGATGTGGTTTAGGGAGCTAGGCTGGATAGCAATAGAGTTTCTTGTGATATCACAACAACACTGAGAAGACAAGAATTACCTGAACTTCTGACCTGACGGAATAATAGATTATACAATCATAATTAGGTAAAGCATCATCACTAATTGGATTAGCTGTATTCCATTTTTGCCCAAAGTTAATCCTATGCACAGAATTCAATTAATTTCAGATATATTGAAAGTTGGAGCAGTTTGCATTTTTCCATTATTAATTCATTCTAAGAAATACTTATTTTTAAAAAGGTCACTTAAAACGCCCCAAACATTTCTTAGCCCCACTGTAAGGAAATTATTTACTGGTGAAGTATCAGAAAGGACTCTGTCATTGAGATGGATGCTATATATTTGTGACAGATCAGTTATGCTTTCCTTACAAACAATGTTCTCTAGTACTAGTTTTAAGCAGAGAACAGAATTCAATGTGGATTTGCAATAAGCAACTGCCCCTTGCAGTCCTCTCTCTTCCTCTCTAACTATCTATATTTTAAGATTAAGTGACTTTTGCCTTCAGAAGAAGAGACTGGATACTTCCCATGGACAGGAAGTGTAAGAGCTCCTAACTGCACTCACTAGGCTGACACTAGCTTTCCCACTGGAGGGCAGGTGACCAGCACCAGCTAAGTGCTAACGTGTCAGAAAGATGAGACTCTCCATCTGAAAACTTCTTCATTAACGTGTGTTTGTTCTTAGCTCTTTTTAAATGTTCCAGCTGTACAAGAAAACAGACCTGGAAACTGGTTCTTTCACTATTTTGTTTTTAAAAGTGAAGGAGGAACCTAATATTGTTTAGAACAGAATGCAGAAAAACAGTAACCATAGATTCTTAATAGAATTCATAATGGTTTTTACTAAGAAAAATCTAATTAGATCTATACTGATAAAACATTTGATACAGTTATAAAGAAAATAGTCTCCCTGTAATCTAGTCTGTACATTACTCTATGGTTAAGTTCTTGCTCTTCCATAGACAGAAATTATATTAAGATTAAATTCATTAATATAAGAATTACTTTTTTTCAGGAAAATGACCTCCTGTTTCCTCAAAAGGAAATTAAAGTGATATAATTTACTTTGCTGAAAACGCCTTTCAATTGCAACGACCTATTTACAGTCCTGCCCACTCACTAGTTGCTTTTCATTAATAAGTGAAATGGTAGACTAGTAAAACAATTAATTGTGATGAGAAATGATCCACTAATAAAAATTGAAATGAATTTTAAAATTTCCTCGATCACCAGTTATTCAAATGTTTGAATCAAATATTAACACAAGTGATTTCTCCCACTTCCCAATTCAACCTATTCCATGATGGTGGTGATAGTATTTAACACTACTTTATGTCACTGACTACATTTCAAATACTCAGTTTCTTCTCTAACTGAACGTGCTTTATTCATTTGCTTGGTGCTCACTCAAGCAAGAAAACTTGCTTCTGACAAGCACATAAAGTAATCTTTAGTAACTAAAATTAACTGGAAATAAGTTTGGAAAATAAACTTCAGAAAACATAATGCATGTATTCCACTGGTATGAACGTGTTTTTCCCCTTTTACATTAATCTACAGTTATCACTATTAGAGTTTTACGTTTGTGGCATTAACAGGCTTATATTCTTAAGATATTTTATTATATGTTATAAAGGAATCAGAAAACAGTTTTATTTCTCAGAAAGGATCTCTCTCCCTCTCTCTGATAAAACAGATTAGTGGATTTTTGATGGACATACTTTACTGATCTAATATTTGTTTGACAGCCTTGATAAATGTCATCTGGTATGATTCATCATACTCAACCACACCTTGGTTCCTGGTTGAAGATGGCTTTTAGAAAACCTGAGCGTATCAAACAATTCATATTCCTTTGATGAATGTCATTATTTACGAGTCCAAAACGAAAGACTGCAAGTCTACACCATGTCCAAAATGGACGTGTTAGAAACTTGAACCCTTGAGCTGATGGCATTTCTTCTAGATGTCTGTCCTCTTGACCACTAACACAATAGTGGCTAATTACATTTTACCAAAAATGTTGCTGCTTGACAATAGTTTTATCCCAAGTCTCTTCCTCTTTGGCACATGTACTTGGCAAGAAGTAGTAGGAAGACAGGCAAGGATAAGTGGTCTGTGCTGATGGCCAGTACTACACTGCTGGTACGTCTCACTGTGTCTTTTTTAAAGCAGCAGTGTGTATTTAGCATTTGGATAACATGGAAGGATGGAATAGCTGGCTGAAAACTCAGTGAACATAATTGTATGGTAATACCTATGACAGGGATGAGGGGAAGCAATTTCAAGATGTAGTAATTACATCCATCTCCGTCTGCTGCTGGGTGCTCTGCATTTGTGAAGATTTGATGCCTGCAGGCCTTATTGTATTTCTAACTAGTATTTGACAACTGTATTGCATCAACATTTAGGAATGTGTTTCCTTCACACATGTCAGCCTGGAGATAGCTCTTTAGTAGACATCATGATTTTTACCATCGTCAGTGCATTTGTCACTTCAAATTAGATTACTGCAGTGGGTTCTACAATATGCTACACTACCAATTGCTCGAGAAGCTATACAAGACGGTCCATTCAGAGGTGGACTGGAGGGAGAATAGCAATTCCAGTCATGATCGTCTCATAAGATCTCCACCTTTTTTTCTTGGTAAGAACACAGTCAGTATCTCAAAATCTGCTGAACTGGGTGGGATGGTGCCACACCACTCATTAGTAATGTGATTAAATTAAGCACTTTTTGCAACAGTGTTGGACACAAGATCGGATGTATACAACTGATGGGGAAAAAATTACAGTAGAAAATACCCTCTTCTCCCTCCTTCACGCTTCTTTTTTATCTCTCCCTCTGGATGCGTGTATGTATATATATATATGTATATGAAAGTTTAAAACTATATATAGCAATTAGAAACTAATTCTGCTATGGACTGCAAAGGAGCTACAGTTGGTTCATAAAAATGAAAAATGTAGGTTCGATTGAAGTTAATGAGTGTTTTGACAATCTCGCCTGAGATTTGCAAATGTCAATTTTGCAGTAAAGTTACCCTTATGATATGAATTTTATTGCTCTCACCTTACTAATGTAGAAAATGGGGTTTAAATCAGAAAAATGCAATATTCAGAAGAAAATAAAACAGTAAATGAAGGCTTCTTATGGACTGAGTTCTAGTGAAATCAAAGTCAGTGGGTTTCTTAGTCAATTTAGCTGGAGGAATAGGATCGATCCCAAAACATAATTCAACCATTCCTGTAGTAATTTTCTCCTTTTAGTATTCCTTTAACTGTTTCTTCATCAAGATAATAATGGATCTTCAAATTTAATTACCAACTGCTGATTGGATATTTTCCTTTTTACTTACAGACATTGCCTTCCGAGACAATGAAACTGTACACTTCCCCCTCTATTTATGTAGTCTCTTTCATGACAATGCAGCAAGAAGAAAATTCTACTTATTCTGTGAACTTACTACAGTATTGAATGACACAGATTTATAATACTATAAATTAATATGTAATAGATAAATATGCTCTACAAGATACAGTGGAAGGAAGTGAGAAAAATAAAATTTTCAGGAAACAAACTCTTACCAGAGAAGTCATAATGAAACGGCTGTTCCAACACAACTTGTTAGAAACCTGAAGAGACATTACTGAAGTGCTAAGCAAAGGACGAGCTCTCTGGATTACTAGAGATGATTACAAAACATTCCACACAGTTACAAGTAAAAAGCTAATGACAAGAGTATCTCAAGAAACAATAGAAATCACACATGCCTTCAAAAGAAAAACCACTGCAGCAACACAAAACATTGTTATGCTGAAAAACAGTTCCTGGAGGGAAAAGCTTAAATCAAGTTTGGGCTCTAATGTAGAAAATTGCCTCATATGGGTGTTAATAGAAACAAGAGTTTAGAAGTGATCATATATTGAAAGGAGCAATAAATAATGAGACACAGTACAGCCATATGAAGGAGGACTCAGATCATTTAAGTGCCTGGTCTAACAGATGGCAAATGCAGTTCAGTTTAGATTAAGGAACACTGAAGTCAAGAACAAAGGACATAAAAGAATTAGCAGTATGGTTGTTTTCAGCACAGTGAACAGAATATGGGCAAGGGCTGGAAATTTTTTTTTTTTTAACAGTTCAATAACTGAAGAATCAACAACTGATTCTACCTTCTGGAGAGTGGCCTCATGTATAACTTGGTATTATACAACTAGAAAGGTCAAACCCATGCATCTCCTTTAAAACGTCTTTCAGTTCATTTTAGCATATCATGGGAGCATAAGCACTTAAATCAACCACTGCCTGATTTTTCCCTCTTATAAAACAGCATTGCACAATTCTTTAGCTATGATCCTAAACAGGTCTTTCTGGGATCACTGGAAAAAAGTACCACCATTTAAAAAAAAAATATTTGAAAGGATATTGTGAAGAAAGTCTTCAAAGCTTTGAATAGGTTAGCTTGAACCTTAAGAAACCACTGCCTGAACTCAGAGCAGTTTTCATTTCTCCTTTGCTGAAAAGGCAGAAAGGAGACTAACACAGGTCTCAACTGGCACCACTAAACAAACTTCACCTTTCATTCTCCAACCAGCTTTTGAGTGCTTGAATCCTCGACATATTCTTCACTGATCCAACTTAATTCTTAACTCACATCATGCCAACTCTTCTCCTCGGACAGACAGGAAAAGGAATATAGTGCGCTGAAGTAATCTTTCCAATTATTGCATGAACAAACGGGATGTTAGGCAACTTGTCCCATTTTCAAGAATATAGTTTCCTTTCATTACTGTCTTTTTGGCTATTTGCACCTGAACACTGGGAAAGAGAAATCTAGGTAATTGCATCTCATACCCAAACGAGGTTTTTTGCATTCTAAAAGGTGGCTCCAATTTGGAAAAATTACAGTCCAAAGTTTTAATGCACACGTTTGATAGTTTGTAATAATTTCATCATTATTCTGAATCATATAAGCTGTGTTTAAATTTAAGAATCCCATTTGAAGATTATTGTGTAAACTTACACGTTTTCTTGAGGCATCACCTAAGTAACAAACACTACTGTCACTTCTGTAGTTTAGTGTAACATCATGTTTCTTCGTTTTTTTGACATTTCAGCAGTTGTTCATTAAAAAAATTCAAAAAAACCCCACTGCCATTAGTTGCCATAGGATAGACAGCAGAATGAAGTTATGCTATGAAGGACACAAGAATTTTGAATTCTTGAATGTCTTATTTCTAATCTCTCAAATGAAGCATGACTTAGAAATCCACAGTACTTCAAAGTGCTTTAGTGATTTCATTTATCATAAAACAGCCACGCATTATTTTAAAACACATTCTATACAAAGATCTTCAGCACACTTGTGGTTTGAAATGGGGCACAGAGTGACATTAGGAGAAAAGAAAAAGCCAATTGAACTTAATATTAAAGTCAGAAGCATTAATAAAGTCTGTTTAAAAGTATTTCCTTTCCTGAATCTAGTTTTATCTCAACCTAAACCCAAGGTAGAAGACAAAAATCATCTTTTGCTATGCTAAATTATAGAAAAAGCCATAGTTTGGTCCTGAAAAAAGACAAAATTTCCCACATATACTTATGAGTAGTAAAGGACTAATTCTTTTAGTAGTAAGGTTTAATTCTTTTAATGAAAAAAATAAAAGTATTATAAAGGATGAGGAATAAATATCATGCCAGACTGACAAGAAACTTCCAAGATCCAGAAATTCTTGAATGTGAAGTTTTTCACTTCCTCATAAGCAAAGGATGTCATCCTCATAAGTGGATGACCTCCTCTTTCCCCCTCATCTGAGGAACAGACTCTGAAGGGACAGACTGCTTTTATACAAATGGTTCTGTTAAGGAAATATAAATCAGCATTTTCAAGAACTCCAACTATCCTTGCAGTATGTATCCCATGAAGGCAGTACTCTAAGTGTCCTACACCTTGAAGACAGTGCTGTGTACAAACAACACTAAGAAACCCTGACATTGTACCAGTTGCTTCACTGGCTTCCTGCTAACAGATAGCCAAGAGATTCTTGCTTTCAGAAAATTCTTTCTAGTGTCAGCAGCCATCGGATTCATGAGAAGAAAAGCAGAAAATGTGTATTTTCATAAACCTGTTTCTCTTGCATATTCTTTTAATGCCTCAATACATACATCAGTGACCATGTACCGAATCCTCCACAGAATTTGGAGAAGGAATACATGAAAATGAAGATGCTTTCTTATTAGATCCTTTTCACTGAAAGCTTATAAATACTGTCCTACCTACTCCAATCATACACAGAAATATAACACTACCTATTAATAAATTCAACACACTTAATTATGTAGAAATTATAGAAATTAATATTTCTGATATGCTGAAAACTCTGATTGTGCATAACTGAACTTTGTAGTTTGGCTCCAACAGAACTGAATGGCTAAGTGTTTTCATTATATTCTTATCTGGGAAAGGATGTGTTACGTGGTCTCTGCTCCAGAGCAATGAGAACTTTTATTTGCAAG
Organism: Eurypyga helias; assembly: GCF_000690775.1. Lineage (NCBI taxonomy): Eukaryota > Metazoa > Chordata > Aves > Eurypygiformes > Eurypygidae > Eurypyga > Eurypyga helias. The sequence goes on from NW_010262349.1 coordinate 46,119, forward strand.
GAAACCTTGATTCACATGGAACAGCCTGGTATGTAGGCATGCTCAGAGAATACTATGCTGGATGAGACAAGATTCCATGTATGGTCAAGTTCATTACTGCAAAAGTTGGTTACGCATTACCCATACGCTCCAGCATAGTTGGCCTGAGCCTGCACTTTCACCTCTATGAAAGACTGTTCTTTACACAAGCAAAAAATCTTTTCCATTGGTAAATGCACACGAATTTCACAGATCCTTGCTGGATGCTTAACAGTTTGATTACATTTTATGTAGAATTTTAAAGGATTTCTCCATCATAATATGAAAAGATGATGTCTGGAATTAAGTCAGTCAGAAGTGAAAGTACCAACTGTAATGCAAACCATTTTGCAATCAACTGCTTAGGGATCTTCAAGAGCCTGCTATAATTAGAAACAACTTTCCTATTTATTTTATTGGGCTTCCCCATATTTAACAAACAAAGTTCATTTCCTTAGGCAAGACAGACAAATGATACTCTCTTACATTCAGGCAGCCCTCTTATTTCCACAGGCTTCTCTGTGACCAGAAAACTATTAAATTATCTATGGATCATATTAAAATAGTGACATCCAAGAGGTCTATGAAGTTTTTCTTGCCCATCAGACATAATATATTTACAAATGTATATTCACTTTTAAAGTTTGCTACAGAATGACAGACTATTCTCACTGTTCAGCTGCTAGTTTTATCCACTACAGAAGATGAAATCCATCTACCAAACACTGATGCTTCATAAAGACTCCTGACTTCATTGCATTATGAGCAGCTGCAAAAATCCATCTACCTCCAGACTTCCAAACGCAGGTTTGTAACTTGTACAAATGACAATGAATATTTATTTCTTCCTTAGTATCTGAACAATTCCAAACACACACACACAAAATTTTGGTGTAGAATGAAATCAAAAGCGATCACAAAATTTCTCCAATTAATTCAATGGGACAAAGGTTTCATTCCACTTTTCCAAAAGAGATTTGTCGGCTCAGAATGGAAGGCAAAGGCGCAAATGCAAAGCCCTATCTCTCCCCAAAAAACAGACCCTAAAAAGCAGATACATGGTGCACTAGGTGAAGAACTGGCTGCACAGCAGGGCTCAGAGGGTTGTAGTGAACGGAGCTGCATCTGGTGGGCAATCAGCCACCAACACTGTTCCTCAGGGCTCAACTCGAGGGCCTATTCCTTCCTATCTTTTCATCAATGATCTGGATGCAGGAGTTGAAGTCACCCTTTGGGTATTTGCTGATGATACTAAACTGGGAGTTGCAAAATTCTCAAGGCACAAGAGGCCTTGCAGAGGCATCTGGATAGATTAGAGCACTGAGCAATCATTAATGGCATGAAACTGAACAAGGTCAAATACCAGATCCTGCACCTGGAACGGAGTACCACTGGACACAAGTCTAAATAGGTAGAGGGTTTCACATGTGGAAACATTTCTTTATGAAGAGAGTGGTCAAACCTTGGAACAGGCTACCTACAAAGCTGGTTGATGCCCCATGGTTGTTCGTGTTTGGACAATGCCCTTAATGTCATGTTTTAAGTTGGTCAGCACTGAAGGGATCAGGCAGTTGGACTACATGGTCACTGTAGGTCCCTTTTAACTCCACTTTCCCATCCAATCCTTCTTACTGCCTCCTTCTTCCCCTAACTGTACACACACTGAGGAAATCTCTGATGATTTTTCTTCCCAGCCCTGCACTAGCAAAGGGGTTAAATGGGCTAGTCAATGTCCCAGCCAAGGTATTGACTCTGTCATGTTGTGGGAAGAAGGCATGTGCCTTGTGATGGGGACAAGAGCTGTGAATGGTCTGGAGACCATTTGACCATCTCAGCAAGTTTACGGAAAGAAAAAGCCTTTTGACACTAAAAGGCAACTCTTCTCAAGAGCATCTACACACCTGGAAAATAGCTTCAAATAAGGACTGAAGAACTAGCTCTGTATACACCTACCGAGAGGGTGGTCAAACACTGGAACGGGCTCCCTGGAGAAGTGGTCAATGTCCCATGCCTGTCAGTGTTGAAGAGGCATTTGGACAACACCTTAATAACATGCTGTAACTTTTGTCAGCCCTAAGGTGGTCAGACAGTTCAACTAGAGGACCTCTGTAGGTCCCTGCCAACTCCACTACTCTGTCCTAAAAAGAACACACACAAAAAACCCAGACAGGAAAAGCAGTGCATACTAAGAACAAAAGTACTGATAATTGTAAGTTCTAGCTCTCACAAAACCATTTCAGAGAAGCTGACATTACAACTTAAACATTTTGGTAGAGCTGAAATTCTGCTACAATATAATCCACTGAATATTTACTTAATGAGTAAAATCTCACCAAACATGCAATCTGGATAGTTGAGGATATTGATACTAAGGTAAGTGTCTTCCATCACTAATGCAAGAATTAAAACTAACCTAGGTTTCTAGATACAAAACTTTCACTTATAGCAGTTTTTTAGCCCATGAAAGGGAATTAGTTCCTAAAAGTAAAGCCATATATGAAAAGATCTTAAAAGTTACAAGAATTTCCTAATAAAGGAAAACATTGCAATATGTATGAGAGGTGAACTGTCCAGTTTTCTTAAAAAAGAAAGTCATGGTCCAGTGTTTTTTTTTTTTTTAAAAAATGGACTGTGATCTGTCCACTTTGCCTAGAAATTGATTTTATTCTAGTCACTTGACTGATATTCACTCAGGCATAAGGATATGCTGTAAATAGAAGGATCTTCATTTCCTATTTATTTTCTTAAAAAACCCCAAACAAACAAACAAACCACAACCTAAATACAAAACCAATCTGCCTACAAGAACAAAAATAGATAAATCCCCAATTTTTAAGGACCGAAAAGGACAGAGCATTCTAAGAGAACTAAGTACCTCAAGAGATTCACAGAGTTCATCCAGGATGTAGATTTAGTTCTTATTTTAGATTTTATTCTTTGGCTCAAAAGAACACAGGTAATACTGACAATTGCTTGACATGCAATCTCATTCATGAATTTCATTTGGAAATAGCCTCTAGACCACATGAAGCAGAAAATGCTGTAGAAAAGTGGAATGTGAAGAGAGTTAATACTGATGTTCGTATTAAAATGTTAGTCACACATACATTTGAACCAAAGTGTTTTCAGCAGACACTTCCCAAGCCAATATGGACTGGAAGCAAAAGGACCAGGGAGGAAAGGAAGTAACTACAAGGGATATTAGATAATATCTTTCTTCTAGCTATACCTTCAAGATATGTTACTTGATTTGAAAATATTAAGATGTAATCTTGAAAAACTGTCTAGGTTTGGCACTTGGTATACTACTAATACACATATGATTAGTAACTTCTGCCTAGCAAGAAGGTTGTGAAACAGCAGCTATCTTAATTAGATCCTCCTATCTCTGATTTAATGAAAAAAGTGGTTTCTGGTCTCTGGCATCTGCAGCATCTCTCTTCCACTGCAGAAGCCACAAAGCAAAACATTTGAAAGTGTAGGTTCGCAGGGCAGTAGAGCATTAAGTAACGTGGTTTTAGTAGTAACATGACATTTGTAGCAAAAAAATCTGTAACTGTTATGGCGAAAGCATCAGGCAGAAGCCAAGCAGCCACTCAGAGAGGCAATACACCACGGAACTAGTAAAGATTGCTGAAGTAAGTGTCACAAGGCCCACCTGAATATTAACGTTAATTAAGTTAGCGTTTTAATTCCCATAGATCTGTCATTTCTAAGTAATCAAGTTTACACAACGAGACAGAAGCAAGCAGTGAATGCACAGCAGTGCAAAAAGCACTTTGCTAATAACAACTCTGGTCCAGAAATACTTCTGGGCGTACCCCATTTGTATCTACTCTGTCCAGCAGAGATGTCGGTCACCTCCATAGTCTCAGTACATCTTTCAGTCAGCATCCAGCTGGCTCAGCTGTTTGTTCATTAGATGCTCACTGTACAGCACATGGAAGAGTAACCATTTCAGCATAGTTCTGTGGTCGTTACCAGGTCGATATTAACCATAAAGCATCTTCAGGTAGAAGCTAATGCTTCTGACAGAAACATACTTGATCTAGACCCATGAGTAAGAAGTGTAAGGGACAGAACACTGACAAAACTACTTCATTTTCTTTTACGACTACAGACTGTTTATTCCACTGCAGTCAGACAATGCTGGTCTGAACCAAAATCTACAGTCATTTCTATTTGTGATACACTCAAGTGCATCCCAAAGTAGAAAAAAATCTAGTTTCTAGAGAAATATCTCGACATTTAGGGTATCACTTTGGCAAAACACACAATAATTTTTATAAGGGAAAGGAATAATTTGTTCTCACTGATTTTCTTAAATCGCTTACTAGTGAATGCTTCAGTGTGTGTGGAGCTAGTCTCATAAATCTCATCTAGGATAATGGAAGATCATTACCTCAAATCATTCCCACTCAGGGAAGCGTGTCCTGACACAGTAATACAGACACATACTAGATAAAGTCAGTATTTTCAGGCTCCCTGAAAAAAAGACAACTTAGACTTAGCAAATGCAAGCAAGCAAAAAGCCTAAAGCAAAAAGCACAAAAAGCATGCTAACTCTGGATCATAAATATGAACCCTAAGGATGGAGAGACATCCTTACACTTAGCAGTTGAGACTCTCTAAACAAGATGCCTGCCTTGCATGATCTGCGGATTTCCATTCCAAATCTGAGTGGGCTCTGTGGAAGTTCTCCATCTGTAGCTGTTCCCTACTTATCGGCCAACATCTCACAGACTCCCCATCTTCTGTCCCTATTTTCTGGACTCTGCTCACCAACCCACATGGAATGCCATAAACAAATTCATTTGCACCATTCTTCACCTGCAGATGCTTTGGAGCTAACGACAGTCTCAGAAGGTTCCAATCAACTCTGATGGTCCCAGGAAAATTTCTCCTTGATTTTCATAGATATAAGCAGTCTCTCCATAGCATCTTCTGATTGGATGCCATATTTTCAGAGGAAGTGGCTACTTTCTGTGGCCTCGAAGATAAAAAAAGGCCAATTCCCAGATGAGCCCAGGTTTAAGTCTTTTTTGCCATCACCCTACAACCTGTCTCTCATCATGTGGAACAGAGATGGAGGTCAGTTTACAGTGTATTTCTGATGTTGCCCTAAAACCTGTACTAAGCTCCCATTCTGGAAATCAGTAAAAATATTGTCTGTAAATTCACATCGTAGTAATTGTACATTTCTTTTGTAGAAAAACACTACAACTAGAACTAATTCTAAGTGACAAAATGCAAACACAGATATAATCTTGGGATTTACTAGAAGGGTTCCAAAGTAGCCTTCACACAAACTCTCCATAACACTATAAATTCACACTTCATAATCTGAAATAACTTCACTTGTTGGTAAATCCTGGGAGGGATTCATGGGAGAGTCACCCTGTACACCTACTACCTGTGTAGGAAACCTGAAGCAGCAGTGCTTTCCCTCTATGTGTATGTACAGGTCAAAATGCATGTCTACTGCAGCTTAGTCATTGCCTAAATAATTTGTTTTTAACAAAAAACACCATGTCAAAGCATAGAGTAGAAAGCAAGAAGGCCTGATTTTTTGACAGCAATAGTGACAACAAAGCTAACCTGCCCTTCTAGGTAAATTAATGTAGAGAATTACACATCAATGTGCAGCATTGAACCCTGAATCCTGGCTGGGAATTCTAGAATAGAATGAATCTCTTTAAAATCATCTGTAACCTCTTAATCACTCAATTATCTATCTCTGTAATAAAATGATTTTAATACACCATTTTTCCATCTGAACAGGATTTTAAAGGTTTCCTTTAATCTGCTCTGTGATCTTTCAGTTACATGGATTTCAGTTTCAAAGAAAATTACAACAGAAGGAATACTTAGAACAGGTAGGTGGTTTTCTTCTAGTCCCACTGCCTATCGACAAGACAAGACAGTGATACCAGTTAGAAGGAACCAACACTCAATGTGACTTGCTGAGAAGCTATTCTTTGAAATGCTGTTTAAGGACAAGGAAACCTTAAGGGGGAAGAGGTAGAAGAAAGTATTTCTGTATAGCACAAATTCTTACCTGAACCTAGCAACTCACACCTTCCAGCAGTACAGCTGAATCACAGAGCTTGTTCCTCAAAGCCCAGAAGAACACAAAGAAGCTTTCCCAGTCATGTAAGGGATAGGCAGAAACACACTCACCATCCCCCACAAAACACATCCATACCCACCCAAACAACAGAAAATCCCTGCAGAAAATATTGGCATCCTCAACTTCTGCCATCATTTTAGGGGTAAATTAACTGTCTAGCCTTACCACAACTAAAGTGACCAAAATCAGAAATGAAACTTTTACAGAAAACATAGGCTTTGTTTGGGCTTTCAATAATATTCTCTACAGAAGCAGTTTTATAGGGATAACCGAAGCATATCATTGGCCTGAAACAGCTTGTGCCGAGGGCCTTACATCTCCAGTAGGGTAGATGTGTGGGGAAGGGAAACCTGAGCTAAGTGTTTGCTTCTAACATTCATAGTAACACTTTAAGGTAGATGGTATCCTTCATCTTATTTCCAACCATCCTTTTTTTCTTCTTCCCCAATTATAGGCACATTTCTTGAAATATAGGCTTGCAGGGTCCTGCAATGCATGAAGAGTTCTAAAAAGATTTGTTTTCTCAACTTCTGTTCAAACTCAGTTTCCAACAAATGAGGAGTATTTTCTGACTGCAGATGATGTTGGGATTTCTTACTCCTCCTAGATGATATAATCTGGCAGAAAAGGATTCTGCTTTATTTTCAACAACTTCTGCTATGCCACTCTCAAATGCCAATTTGTTTTCTGCTTTGAGGTCAGTGCACATTTAGTTGCCCTATGCATGGGTGTTCTGTGATGCTCATGCTCCAACTATGAGCACCTGAAATACATGAAAAGGATGACATAGACTTTTGTTCCTATATTCTCTTATAGGATGCTCCAGAACTTGAGGTGGGATAGAAAGAAAGACGAGGAAGAGACAAAAGAAAGCAGCCAGGCAGTAGGATATGTTTCTATCACTTGACAACTTTAGAAGCTACCTTAAATGGCAATGATAAAGTTTGTTCTCTACTGAAACAGAGAAAATCAAGAACCTTTTCTCAGGGCCAGGCTGCACAAGGTATTTTTTATTTTATGGTTTAAGTTACACCCTGGGCTAGCTTTTCAGTTTCTACATATGCAAAGGTGACTGGAGAAAGTATCCAGAGATATTGCAACATGATTTAGAATCATGTCATTCTAATGTGCTTTACTACAAACCCTAAAGTTATGACACAGCATTTTTGTTAGGACACATTTTTGTTTAGTAAAGTCATCAGATGTTGATTCACATCCTGTTTTCATGACAGATTTTACCATTTTTACATTACGATGAGCCCTGAGATTATTAAAACCTTCAACTCCACGTAAAACACACTGGTATTTTTAAATCCTGAACATGAAAGTGAAGTAAAAAATGTTCTCGCAATCACCTGGCACCCAAGCGTGGGTTTACCAGTATTGCTGAGTAACCTTTAGCCCGTTCCTCTCTCATGCATAAAAGCCTGCCAGTCTGGCAAACCCTACATGCTGTCACAGAGCACAGCAACAGCCTACACTTGCTCATCCCTAGCCACCTAGATAGTGGTTTTAACCAGTCAGGCCAAACACTGGAGTGCACAGCAACATCTTTTTTCAGTGTTAACCTGAGGCAAAAGCAACCAACCAAACAGAAAGACATCCTGATTTACTGCAGAAGAATTCCAGATAGCAGCCTGCATCTAATCAAGACGACAGCAGACAAAGGCTGGCAACTACAATCTCTGTATTGACTGACACTGAGTGGAAAATTTACATCCAGCTGGAAGAAAACCCATGACCATGTTACCAACAGCAAGTCCTGTGGCTCCAGAATGTGGGGAGGAAAGGCACTAGACAAATTTGTTGAGATCCAGTTAAGTACCTCAGTGAGCATTTTCACAAGAAAGCCAAATTTGACTTAAAAGCAATAAAAAAAGCTGACCACAAAATAAAGTGTTATAGCAATAAACCCCACAATACAAAGGGTATTGTACATAAGAGCAGGGGAAAACAATAATCAATGAACTAAAACTGAGATGCAGGATGTTTCAGCCCACTTGGCAGGCAAAGACACAAGCAGTCCGACCTGTCTGCAGGTCTCTCATGGGTCTATTATTTCACACTGATGCTAGGAGGATGAACTCACCTTAGGAAGAAAGTCTGCCATCAGAGATGCTGCTGTAGACACCATCCCCTGATGCTTCAATGACTAATATTTTCCTTCTTAGTATCTTTTCTCCCTTCTTTATACAGAGAGTCTACCTCGATAAGTGAACTTGCCAAAACCAGTCTCTTAAAAAGCTTGATGTTTTTGCCCTTCCCCACCACACCCCTTCCATCTTCTTTTTCTGTGGTAGTTTCTGGTCTTGTTTCATCTTCAAGGAAATAAGTTTGGGTTCTCTGCAACAACAGCCTCAACCCACCTTAACTATTTCTTCCTCTTTTTACCTCTCAAATGTCGTTTTAATCTGCAAAACTGTCTGACAGACTCATTAAAAAGACTCCAAAACAATGCTCTACAATGGAAGGAAAAGTGTAGGAGAGCTGCTGTTAAAACTCAAATCTTAGTTTCTTATATCCTATTTGAAACACTAAAGCCATTTTTCCTTCCTGTATTTTAGGTTAAAAGACTTTAAATCCTTGTATTGGAATCCTTCTGCAATGAGTGGGTAAAGGTCTCTCTACTTTTATTGTCATGCAACAACTTAACATAGCCCAATGACAACATTTTGTTTGTTGCCTTTAAATGTTGCCAATATTTTCTATTTGAGTTAACAATGAAAAAATACTAATTCCTTCCTCTATCAAACTCGAGAACCTGCACAGAAAAAGTGTCTTTACTTTTATTTATTGAATTAGATTGCTCAAAATTTTATGTTTCACAGGCATTTTTATAGATATGTATAAATAAAATTTTGGTAGCTTGAAAGTTCAGTAAATCAGTTCTCAGGCAAAATGTCTCATCTAAAGAACTAATTATACCGATATGTGCTATAGAATTAAACATTTACTGCTGCTAGGGCACTTTTCATCAGTATGTAGTGATGAATGACACATTTATATTCATGCCATATGTTTCTACATATGTCATAGTAAAAAGCACTCCAGTGACCCACTATTTACAGAAAGAAGACAGAAAAATCACAGGACATGACAGTTATGGTTGTTTAATGTCTACTCACAAAGTCATTGCAGTAGTTATTACATGTGCCTCTTCTGTTAAAAAAGCAAAGAGAGGAAGGGGGGAGAGTGGGGAGAGAAGCCACCCCCGTACATCTGACCTTAATGAGGCAGGCTATGAATACGCTTAATGATTTCTCCAAGTGTTAGAAGATGTGCAGCTTTAGGCCAAAGAACTGCACTAGAAAGGAGACAGGGTAAGTACCACTCCAATGGAGCCATTATGCTTCCAGCTATTTGGATCCTGAAATGAGATAAAAGCCACATCATAGAGGCATAATGACTTCAGGTCCAATAGAAAAAAATTAACTGATATTTCTTGTGGTAAAATAGATTACGAAACCTTTCAGTTCTGTTTTGCATCAGTGGCCTAATTGATGAATTAGAAGAAACAGCAGAAAGACTATGATTTCCTCATCCTCAGCAGATGTGGAAGTTTACCCATCCTCAGGGTAAACTTACTGACCTGACAGCACTTCCTCATCCCTCCCTGAACTGAGGGGGGGGGGAAGAACAGAAAAAACAGGGAGTAATATTAAACTTATTTCTTATGTCTTTCTCAATGGGACAGAAATAAAAGCTTCCAGAGGAAAGGGATTCAAGCCTAGGAGATTCAGAAATACAAAATACCACGCAGAGCATGGGGTGAAGCTGTAACATAAAGCTTATCTTCCAACAAATACCTTAAAAAGAGAAGCTCTTTCCACTACAGCTGCTGTTCCAATGACAATTAAGTAAAAAACAGGAAAAGCCTCAAACTACATACTGAGATAGGGACGCTCCTCTGGAAAAACCTGCTGGAATGCAGAGTCTGACTTTGCATTGCTGGCCTGCCTCTGAAAGAAAGTAAAATCTCAGCCTTAAGAGGACAGAGCTATGGAAGAATTTCCTGCTGGCCTAAGATAACAAGTCTGGCTAAACTGAAAAGCGGTCTAACAGTTAAAAAATTTGCCACATCACCGCTTCAAGCAATGTTTTTCCACAAATGTATTAATTTGTAAAGCTCCAACTTTCCAACTCTAAACAGTTTCAACATGGTTTTTCATAAAAGAAAAAAAAAGCTTCCAAAATTTACATAGTTCCCATTGATAAGTATTTTGAAAACTGCTGAACATCTATTGCAATGCCCTAGACTTTGAAAAGCTATGTTGCTATAGCAGGAATATTAAAACACAGCACTGGGAGAGACCACGGATCAGTGTGTGGGGAATGTGGGGAAACACATGTACATACATATTTCTAGAACAAGAGTAGCACTACTGAATTGCCAGGACTTCTTAGAAACCCAAAAATTTATTTGTTACCACAGCAAAATCTGTGAAGGGATGCATCATGACATTCATCAGTTTAGTAAATTAAGATACACTAAAGATGGATATGGATTATGCCCAGACAGCTGTCTACTGCATCATCTTTTTCTCTTCATGTTTTATAAAATATATCTTTTTTGGACATATTTAGGAAACCTAACACTTCCTGACTACAGAATCTGTAGGTGAAATACTGCCATAATGCTGAAATAATGAAATTTATGATTCAATATTTGTGATTCAGTACCTTCAGGGGCTAAAGATGTCATTTCTAAACATAAAATTTCAGGGGCTTTTCACTATATTGCCCCTGCCCCTGAAGGTTTGTAGTCAAGTGAGAGTCCAGCTTACTCTCCAACATTTTGCATCAGTAAAATGATACTAGAGTAAGTGTGAAAGCAGAATATCAGTGTTAAACGACCTTGTTTTAGGACAGTGGATAGTAGCTTTGCTAATACACCTAACTGTGTGGACTTGTTTTCCCTGGAAACCAAACTAACAATTTAAATTTTACATTACCTTTTTAGTCACATAGATGTTCATATTAAAAATGTCTAATAGCATCTTGAAAAGTAATTTAGAATAGAGATGTTTAATATAGTGGTTTAATATGTACATTTAGATTTGACTCTCAGGCTAGAGGTGGAAATGCAGTTAAGGATGTCAAAGTATCACTGTCTTGCCATAAGAAGAAGTGAGTTCGTACATTTAGTATACTCCGCAAACTATTCAGTCTAACTAGATCTTTAGATTGCTTAGGTTCATGTTCACAAAAAATAAAAAAGAGTTAATTGTAATTGAGCTAGTTTAAGTTCTTTTTCAAATACAGTGCCAGTAATCCCATAAACCTGCACAAATTTGAAACTAAAATAATTTGAGAATTCTGGTCTTATTCAAAATACGATATATGACAAGATATGCATCATTGCTACAAAGTTCTACAGAAGTGATGGATGATGAAGCAAAAGAAAGCCTTCAAGTAACCTCATACATACTGGATAAGGGACAGAACATTACTGATAATACTCTATATTCAGCCAGAAAAAGGTTCAGGGTGTTGTGGATTTTCTCCTACAAACATAGCTGATTACTCACCACATTCTTCAGTGCTTAAAATGACCACTAATTAAAAGAAAAACTGTCACAGCTGCAGTATAGAGGTACTAGACAGTATGTGTATAGATGATGTGCTTTACTAAGATGAGAACAATTGTCAGAGTGGCCTTCCAGTTTTAGAAGCAGAGATTAAAATTACTTCTCATCAATTTCCACATATTTCTTGCGATCATTTGCATTTTAATGAAGAAATATTTCTGCTAGGTTCTTATTTAAAAAAAAAATACTTACAGGGATATTAGTGCAAAATGCCTTTTTCTTGTAGCAGAGAGTTGCTGGTGAGAGCAATTCAGTTAAAATAGAAAACTACATTTTTCCATAGCATGCATCATATATAAATGAAGGGATTGAGCACTAAATCATCTATCCTAGTGCTCATGATCTCCTTGCATTGGCTATGAAAAGGTCACATTTAAGTACTCTGGAAACTGTTTTGTAGATGAGAAACATTAGTAAAATGAAATGGTTACTTTTACTTATCTAGTATTTTCCCCAGTGTTAGAGAAGCTGCTAGTACCTTCTGCTGTATATTTATATTTAATGCAGATGAGCAATACTATAGTACTGGACAGGTGTACTTTGTGCCTGACACCATGACAGCAGTATATTTTTAATCTACAATGTTACTCTTGAAGGGTAGCAAAAAGTTATAGCTACCATTGAACAGAGTGCTGCTTCTTCTGTAGAACAGAAATCATAGAACCACAGAACCGTTTAGGTTGGAAAAGACTTTTAAGATCAAGTCCAACTGTAAACCTAACACTGCCAAGTCCACCACTAAACTATGTCCCTAAGCATCACATCTACATGACTTTTAAATACCTCTAGGGATGCTGACTCAACCGCTTCCTAGGGGAAGCCTGTTCTAATGCTCAAAAACCCTTTTGTTGAAGGAATTTTTCCTAATATCCAATCTAACCCACCCCTGGAGCAAGCTGAGGCCTTTTCCTTTTGTCCTATCTATCACTTGTCACTTGGGAGAAGAGACCAACACCCACCTTGCTACAACCTCCATTCAGCTAGAATATATCAGCAATTATTGGCATCGTCCCCTGCAGTGCCTGCCTGATTAGTTATTGACACAGTTCAAGGTGCTACTTAGGATTTTAAAAGCCCTAAATGGGTCAGGATCCACTTATTGGAAAGATTGCCTTTACACCTGTGTCTCAGAACAGACTGGCTGGCCCACTTCTCCAGTCCAGTAAGGAGTGTCGGCACTCCCAGAGCCAAGACCAGGCTCCTTTTTAGGAATGCATTTATTATACAAATGAAGACATTAATGGCAATATTGAAACAATGGTGTTCTCCAACAGGCTATCCACCTATCAGCACTTGATCTGCAGTCTGCTCCATGTGCTATGCATCCCCTTTCAAGTCAACTTCCCTCTCTGCTCCCACTCAATCTCTTCCATCCACATTGGCTAAAACCCACCCATAGGTCCAGCTATGTACAGGTTTCTGCCCACAGGAAGAGCCACATGAGCCACTGCGATCTCTACAGAAGCAGAGGTACTCTTCCAACTTGTGGTAACGCTTTCAGGTGAGTGTTGCTGATGCTGAGGTCTGAGGATGCATGCTGAATTTCCAGTGCAAACAGACTGAAAGTCAGACTTACTGTGCAGACATTTGGGGCAAGTTGGGGGACATGTCTGTTGCATCAGCTACCCAATATTTCACATCAGAAAAAAGTGCTGAGGCAATTGTCATGCATTAACAGACTAAAGAAATAACATACTCCAGGTGCAAAAAATTGCCCCCTTTTCTTGATTCATTACAATATTTTTCTGACTCAGCAGGGCATTGCAGATGCCTAACAGATCTTCTGTAAGAACACCCAGATGGGAAATTACCCATGCAAAACTATTGTTAAAAGCAGGTAAAAAACCCACACAGCAAAATTAAAATAAGTTGAAAGCAGGTGTATATATACGGTCTCAGAAGTTAAACAAGATACATCCTTCCAACAACAGTCAGAAAGAAAAAAGACACGTGAAAAAGACCTCAAATGCCTTGTTTCTCTTGTAATTAATTTTTATTCACTGCCCATAGTGAGAAGTATCTGAAAGTCAGCAGTACCTGGATAGAACAATGTCTGATGTTTCTAAAAAGCTGTCTTCTACAGTACCCCAAAAACACTGCTGAACTACAAATATGTTGATATACAACAGCTTCGGTAAATAGCCATATATATTTACTTTTTATCTTAAAAGACGCACCGCTGAGGATAAAGACCTCTTAAGGCTAATAGTCGTGATTCAAAAAGCTTATGAAATGGATCAACTGCTGTCTTGCTCAGACTATTCCGAACAGTGACTAGAGATTTGATGACCCCTCTCATGAAAAGCTCTTAGCAATTCTTATTCTTTTGCCAAGAAACACGAATTATGAACAGATTCTCCCAAATACATTAAAAAAAATTGAATTAGCAAATACAATGCAGTTACCTGTCATGTTGCAGTAAACTTTCAGAGGTCCCAGTGCCCCACTGCCATCTGGATCTATCCAGTAGTAATTTGAAGTTTTGCCCAAGTGTTTGTATGCTTCACAAGAGAGTTCATAAATAGCTGTAACGAAATAAAACACAGCAGTGAGGATCTTTGTATCCTCGAGAAAAAACCCATAGTGACAATAAATTGACTTTATTTATATATCAAGAACTATGCCTTCGAGATCAAAGTCATGTCACTGACAACCACAGAAAACAAAGCATCTTTCTGAAAGATGCAGAAGCAATTAAAAGCTTGAGGCACACAATTTCAATTTTTGCCATGCGAGAGACAGCCAGAATAAGAAGATAATTCCAACAGCTTGGGCAGGGGAAGGAGGAACAACCAAATTTTTTCAATAGTATCTTTACACTGTTTTTGAAAATACTTCAGAACTTTGTCTATGCACTGGCTTAAGTTTTATGTCACAGATGGAGATGCCTCTATTGATGCAGCACACTTTTTAGTTGTCTTTCAAGAGATACCAAAAGGGTTATGAGTTTTCCCTCTGTAAATTTTGGGGTTTTTCAAGTTTTATCGCAACTCAGAATAACATGGAGTTTCAAAATTGTGAAATTTCTCAGAACACGTAATACCCATCTTTACACAGCTCAGGGGCTACTCTTTTAAACACCTACATAATAGTCTGTTCCAGCAAAGTCTAAAATTTCACATTATTTACTGTAAGAAGTTTAATTGATTTAATTGATAATTATTTTTTGTGGGTTCCCCCCCCCCCCAATTTTTCCTTGATCTCTTTATACAGCTTTCTATTTCAAGTTGCAAAACTTCTTGTCAAATTGGGTTGTGATGAATAGCTCAGACATAACAATAAGCATTGTAGATAGAAGCTTTTCTAGTAATTCTCATATTTTCATTGACTTGTACGACTGTTGCAAAACTATGTGTATTGTAGATGAACAAATGAAATCATTTTATGCATAGAAAAAGTTAAACTAGTAATTTATGTAAGTTGGTGTATATATATAAAACTCAAGTTACAGAAATATTTTTCTATGCTATTTTTAAAAAAAGGAATGTTTAATGCTTCTTTTTTCAAGGACGGCTGGGTATAGCTTTTTTATTTGCAATCAATCAATGGTCATGGAATAGATCTTCCTGGACACTATGCTAAGGCACATGGAAAATAAGGAGGTGATTGGTGAGAGCCAACATGTCTTTACTAAGGGCAAATCTACCTGGAGAAGAGAAAGCTCTGGGGAGACCTTATAGCACCTTCTAGTGCCTGAAGAGACTACAAGAAAGCTGAGGGGGGACTTTTTACAAGGGCCTGTAGTGACAGGACAAGGGGTAACAGGTTTAAATTGAAAGTGGGGAGGTTTAGATATCAGGAAGAAATTCTTCCCAGAGAGGCTGATAAAGCACTGTCACAGGTTGCCCAGAGAAGCTGTGGATGCCCCATCCCTGGAAGTGTCCAAGGCCAGGCTGGATGAGCCTTGGAGTAATCTGGAAGGTGTCTTTGCCCATGGCAGGGGGGTTGGAACTGCACGGTCTTTAAGGTCCCTTCCAACACAAACCATTCCCTGATTCAATCATCTGCTAAAAAAAATTGTTTAATCAGACTTTATATACATGCTAAAGATTAATCTGATTTGTTGGCAATGGTTGCAAGTGACCCTCTTGCTAAGACTGGCTTTATTTCAAAGGCCCATAAGTAGGATCTGTTTCTCTGGGCTCTGAGGATGAACACACACACTCATTTAAAGGCTTGTAACCAACGATCAAGACTGAGGAAGTAAAGTTGAACTAAAAGTCATCCCCGATTCTGATGTGGCACAAATGCATGGCTAAAGACTGTTACCTGTGCATAACAAGAATCTCCTTGTATTCAATGTTACAAGAGGAAGAATTTCCTGGATAGTTTTATGTGTTCATTACAAGGTCTAAAGTCAACTTTTAACAAAAAGTAGACACCTTAATTAAATTGTGAATTATTCCAAGCCATTTACCTTTTCTACCCAAACTAAGTTCCACAGCCTCTTTCATTACCAAGGAGACTCTGTGCCTGTTTGCTGACACTTCATGCAGATTTCATAAGGAATTCATAATCAATTTTCCTCAGAAATATTTCTCTACCTCTCTAGATGCTACCTAAACGTAATCACAAAATACCAACTCTGTCAAAGTATAATTGTTGTGATACCAAGTTGCAGTTTTTAACAAAAGCATTCCAGGTCAAGCCAAGAAGTTGACAAATAAACTGTTTATGATAGCTCAGAAGTTTGTTGTTTTCATTTTCTAGGCTTTCAGAAAACCAAGGGAGTTTTATCTTTTTAGTATCTAGATCTTTATGTAGGGCCATAGGACATTTGCATCTAAGTTTGCTCTTTTCCAGAAGACAGGCCGGTCCTTGTACAGAGATATTGCTACACATCAGAAAAATCAGTGTTATATGGAAGAGAAGCCCAAGTTGCACTGTTTAATCAGACACTTTTTTTATCCCTAGTGAATATTTTTAAAGAAAATTAAAGGCTTTAGATACAACACCATTCCTTCTGCTCTTCTAGGACAAGAGAAATAGAAAGAGGTAGGTACAGAAGAGGCCGCTTTCAAGTAAGCATTTGTTAAGCTTCAACATTATGTTGAAAACCAAACAATGGAAATTAAGATCATTCTTCAAAGAAAGACAAAAAAGAGTGGGATATTCTAAATAAATTCAATTTGGGATAAGTGCTCCTATCAGTATGTGATAGGCAGGTTTCATCCACATGTAGATGGGCACTTAAAGACTTTGAAAATGGGAATAAAGAAAAATGAAAGGGTAGGGGCTAGTGCAAGGTGCAGTACCTGACAAATCATGTAGCAGGAGATAGGAACAAAATTAAGAAATAAGTGAAGTTGCTATAGTGAGAAAATAACTGGTAATTAAGATGTAATAGGAAACAACAAAGAATCATGTTCTGGAGTAAGATGACACTTGATGGCAGAAAGAGACCTTTTTGTTGACTTCAGATGGCAAAGGGTAACAACTGACAAACAGCAGAACAAAAACGGCAAGCACCAGGTAGATAAGGCAACTGTGAAGGGGAGCAAAGTGACACCAAGATGTCAAAGTAGTAGATGATGACGTAGAAAGGAAAACAACAGAGGTTCACCTTATGATTCAGAACTTCTTTTAAATGTGGTTTGTTTGGTTTTTTTTTTTTTTAAATGCTCCAGAAAGAGATCAGTAGTGTGTGACACAGAAGGAGAACAGGTTCAAATAACAATTAACAAACAAACAAACAAAAAAACCGATGTAGAACAGATGAAAGGACTTACATTTGAAAACACTTGTTTTACAAGTCACCAGAGTACATTAGAAGAAAATGAAAACACAATACAGCAGGGAAGAGAGCATGTCAAAATTCAAAATGACTTCACTTAGAAAATTGATAAAGGTTACAACAGAGAAGCAAAAAAAAAATTAACAGAGCCAAGACAGACCAAGAGAGCAAAATGCAAGATTTGGATATAAAGTCTGCAGTGTTCACATGGGAATATATGTGGATCATATATCTACATACAGAGAAGGAGACACAGAGAGAGAGGAGTCTTTTAGTGCTGATTTATTCTGGAAGATAGAGGGGTAAAAAACTATGGAAAGAGTGACAACACAAGGGTAATAGATTTCTGCCAGTAGAAGTGAAATGCCCAAAAATATGTATTTGCTTTCTTGGTACTTGGCCCAAACACCCAATATATATACACACACCCTTAAAAGAATTCAGAGTAGTATTAAACCTTAAAATCTTCCAAGCTAAAGGTAAAATCACACGCATCCTTATGCCTAGCATAATACATCTGGTTGTTTTCTGTTGTGTGGGGTGTATTTTTTATATTACTTATATTCCTTCTGAGAAGAGGTAGAAAAAAAACCTGCTAAAAATGGATTTCTCGCTATTAAAGTGACATGCTTTTATACTGCATCAAAAATGTTCTACAAGAAATAAGAGGTGAAAACCTGGACAAAACCATGCCTAAGGTCTTAGAATCAAGTAAAAAGTATATACTAAAAGAATCAAAACCAGAAAAAAGAGCCTTAAAAAGATGGTGTAGTCTTTTTAAAGTTTAAAGTTTAACTACCTGAATACTACAGATCAATCTGAGACTACCAAATCCATTTCATGCTAACTCTGAAAGGCTGTATTCTAATATCAAGTAAAAATAAGTTAGAAAAACCCCAAACCCACCATAAAAATTAATCTCATTTTAACTTTGTGTGAAACATCAAGCTTCTTTAGGCTTCTTCGTTCAGGCAGAAAATCCAATCATTTTAATCAGCTGACAAAACCAACTATGAATGCATTTGGAAGTTCACTATTGACTAAGCTAACATGGACCACAGTGGACTTGAGGGTAAAAGTTTCTCTTAGAAAAGTTGAACAGGGAAGCAGACTGCAGTAGAACAGCTGAAGTGAAACAAAAACTAGCCAAACACCTGGAAGCCACATAGACCTTAACATCATTTTAATTGCTGCATGGGTTCTTCTCCATTCCCAGATCTGCTTGGCTGAACCCCAGCGAGGAGATTTTGATGGACAGAGGAATCCAGTTCTCATTTCTGAGTTTTTAAGATCCTCTATTTTAAAAATCTGAGGGAAAGCAAATGGTTCAAGAAACCACTTTACAGAGTAGCTTTTTCCAGCTCCAGACTGTTAGCTCAAAGTTGGAAAGAGTCAACTTCTCTTACATTTCGATGGCTGACTGATTGAGGGAAGCAGATGTTCTCACTCCTGTTTTCCTTTCTGACTGGCATAAAGATAAAGGCAGAGTTATCCCACACAGGTGGCACAGCTGCTGGCTATCTCTAGAAAGCAGAAGAGCTGAATGACAAAAAGGATTTAGCAACTCTGTCACCCCATATGATGTTTCCATAGAGTTTCAGTACCATCTCAGAGAACTACAGTTTTGCATCATGATGTAAAAAGGCAGATTTAGTTTTAGGGCTGACAAATAGCCTCCTTTTATAAGTATAAAGCTCATTACAAATAGAGAACCTAGTGTGACAGCCTGCACCAGGTGTCACAGGGGATGTGTGATGATACATTTTGTTTCTGTCAGTGAATATGGCTGCTGCAAGGGATAAACTCTTTTAAATCTCAGATTTACAGTGGGATAGGAATGGTGTAGATTCACAGGAACTGATGGAATTAAATGATAGTAAAAGTGACAACAGTAGGCAGTACACGAGATCCACAAAGTCCTACGCCTCTCCATCACTTTCAACTTCCCAGGAAAATACTGAATGCCCCATAGGTGGTGAGGTGCTTGGCTTTATGTCACCCAAGCTAGTTTCAACACCTGAGCCCCTGAAAGAGGGGTGAAAGCACAGACAACAAGGAAGGAGGGGGGGGAACCCCAAGCTTCCTAGAGAAGTAGCTGAACTCTAAGGTTTTTTTGTTGCTTTATTACAATATATGTTCAGAAGATCAATCACAAACTGGCAATAACATTTTTTAAAATATAAACATACAGTGTAAGCTTCTGTTTTGCCAGTGGAAGCACCCACCCTTACTCATATCAGTGTTACATGGTGGAGAAACCATGTCTAATACCTTTTTTTTTTTCTTTAAATAGTGAACTAGAAATCTCTCCTTGACTCAAAGGAAGTTACACATGAAAAGAAAACCCTTCAGACTACATATTGTAATAAAGCAACAACTAAAACTCATTCCTTTCTTTTAAAATAAACTGCAGGTATGCCATGTCAGAGTTCAACTATTTCTCCAGAAAGCTTGCACATCTTAAATACGATGTATATGTAAAAAGTTGCATTTGGAGAAGGATTTTTCTTTTTCTGAAACTGATCTACTGTGATGCTAAAGAAAATCCAGAAATTTCTTTCTGCAGTAATACAATTCTAGATTCAGTTACACTACATTCAACTACAGTGAAATTACTTGCATTCAGGAAAAAACCAAGCAATAGAAGTGTCCAAATATTATGTGCATATTGCCAATGCAATATCGCCTAATTATTAATGACAACGGACATCAGAAAACCTGTGCTTTCTGGATTTACGTATAACTGAAAATTTGAGTAAACTAAAACCTCTGAAGCCCTAAGAGTAATACACTTAAAATTTTCATGCTCATGTTGGATCTCCAAGAATATTATTTTCTTCTGTTTTTAAATTAATGTTGCTATACATAAACAGCCACTCAGCAAAAATGCAAATTTTACATATAAATGCAATTAAGCAATTGGAAAATTCCACTATAGGAGGAGAAATTGAGACTATTGGAAGGCACCATGAACAAGTCCACCGAATCACAGCTGTATGTGACACAACACATGCTTTAGCCAACCGTTTTCCACTTGTAGCGATACCACGATCAGGCACTACTACTCAGCCCTGATTAGGTTACCTGCACAGCCAGAAGCTGAACTGAGCTGTTGCAGTCTCAGAGGCACAAGCAAGAACAACCCCTGGCATCTTCACACAACTTCAGAGGAAAACTGAGTTTTGATTGTTTTTTTCTGGGATAAAACAGGGGGGCTTGGTTTGCTCTCGCAGTTGGCTAGGACAAACACATGAATTCCAAGAGCTCAAAACTTCATCCTTTCGCTGTGGCTATGTGAGATTAGTAAGCATCTATCACACACCACACGACTATTTTACTCACAGCAGTTCAAATACAAGTTAGGTTAAGCCTAAGGATTTAGTTCTGTTACTCTAACATCACATTAAATAAGGACCACGTCATTCTACATCTTATTTGTTCAATTGCTCAAATTATATTTGGAGCAATATGTGCTGGGAAAAAAGCAGTATTTTTTAGTGATCATAATTAGTTTAACAGAAGAATCACATGGCTGGAATGAACCTGAAAAGGTAATCCAATCTTCCCCTCAAAAAAGCTCAGTTAATTTTCATAATTCCTCTTTCTACTCACCATGAATTTGGGGAATAGCTTATTCTACTTCTCCTTGAAGCCATCTACTATCTGTGTGCAGATATAGATCTCTTCTCTACATTAAAAAGGCCAAGCTCTTTCAACTTGGCCAAAGGTTGTGTTTTCTAGGTGCTAAATTTTTCTTTTTGTTCTGCTCTGGACTCTAATTTTTCCATGAAGCTCCACGCATGAAAGCAGACAATGCCCAGCACAGCAGGATTAATTTGTACATCCCAAAATAGTGCTTTGCTTATTCACATAAGCATATGCAATGAACTACACTGTAAATAAGCCAAGCATAACGTCCACTTCCACAGAACTGAAAAAAAAAAAAATCCCAAAATAAACCAGCAGTTTTCCTCAATCTCTCTTTCCACAGTTGGTTAACCCCTCCTAAGCAGAGCCCTTCCCAGTGCTCAGTTGCTCTGCACCTTGCAATCTTTAAAATAGCTTCCAAAAAAAAGACCACTGTTTGTGTATATAATATTATATACACATCATATATTTTTTTTTAATTACTTGGGAAGTGAACCAACAGAAGGAATTTGAGTGCTTTATGGCTGGACTATGTACACTGCTGCCCACTGCTGCATTGGCTGTCATGCCACTAAAAAAAACTTTCCAGCAGCAAAGCTCCTCAGCGACTGAGCACAAGCCGCCTTCTGGTTGCCATTGATCTAAGCTTCAGCCTTCTCAAAGCTCTGAAGTTATGGATTGCCATCTTCCCAGCTGCCTCGCACGCTCCCTTTGCCTCCTACTGTGAGCTAATGAACTTATAAAGGATTCTCATTATTAGTGCAAAAATTCAAATGTGCCCTGTAGAAATAGAAAGGAAATAAAAAAGCAGGAAAAAAACGTGGAAATTTGCCAAATTCGTGTCAGGTTGACTTTAGGCTTGTTTACGTCAGTGATAATCAAGACAATCACCACTGTGGTAACAAAGGGAAGAAAGTAGAGGGGTTGCCATCAGAATAAGAAAAAGATTGTAAGTTTATTTGCTACTGGGATAATAAAGAAAATTAATTCCATGGGGGTGGAAACTTTGAGTTACCACACAGTAGTGCAACCCAGGAATTTGCTACAAATACAGAATAAAAACATCCCATTTATGGCAAAACCAAAAGTGCTTCTGTTTTTCTCTCAACTTTGTTCTTTCTTTGCTTTGGGCCAGGGGACAGAGACAAATGATTTTAAATCCAAAAGGCTGATCAAAGATGGATTTTTAAACAAATTTAGCAGTGATTTTAAATTAGAAGCCATAGATTAGGCAATTAGCATCCCTGTAACAGTGTCAGCCTACAGACATCAGAAGAAAGAAGTATAATTAGACACCGATTTTTAACAAGGCATTTTTGAGAATTAAGTCATTCAAGGACATACAAATGCTGTTTTTTTTTTTTTTAAAACAACATCCTTGCATTCTAGCATGGTTCTTTGCAGCTGAAATAGGCACCGTTCAGGAGAAAAAATTTTCCAAGTGAGAACTGCAAGTCATGCCAAGCATCTCCACATAAGGCACAATTTCCATTCAAATCTGGATGCTTTGGCACATCTGTACAACATCAGTGAGCAGTGCACCTGAGCGGGAAGACTGTCAGAGAAACTCTCCAAAATTCACTGTGCTCGTGCTAGTCTTACACTAGTCCCAACCACAGGGAGCTTCGGAGCTGCCTGGAGTCTTCTCCAGCCGGCAGACAACAAAACCACTACAGATATCATCTTGCCACCTTCCCTCCGACCCCTCTCTCCCACACAAAAAGCTTGAAGGTTGGTATAAAAATTATATTTTTGAAACCAATTTGAAAACAATGCACCCCTAAAGAACCAGTAGGGTTTCTACTCTACACTTTGTATTGCCAGGGAAATGGAAAATAGAAGAGGAGACAAGGTAAAAGCCTAGATACACACTTTCTCAGCCATACAATACAAATGATCGTTTGTGCTCTAAACGCACTGAGAGAAATAAATGACAACCTCAGCAAATCACACAAGGGCCAAGGTAAGGAAGACAACTCCAGTAAATTTAGGTCAAAGCTATGGAAATATCTGGAATCTTATTTCAAGACAAGATGTCCATAAGTGGCTACAGATAGCGAAAGCACAGATCAAACCCAAGGATTGTTCCTGACCAAGTTCAAGCCTGTTCTTTCCTGCCTTGGATATCACAGCATTTGATCCGCCTCAAGATCTTCCCCATCCCATTCCCCAAACACTTTTGTATCTGAACCTATCATAATCAGCAATCCTGTGAAGGAAAATATGGTATATTTGCCATCTCCATTAGTCACTAAACACTCACAATTCCAACAGAACTGAACTTTAACTGTCATAAAAATATCAGAAACACCTGTTCCACATCCCTTTTCCCATGTTTCCTCTCCAATACTTTCAATTGGGAATGACTGTGTCCCGGCAACTTCTGGAAATCATTTTCCAATAATGGACAAGCTGTGAAATTAGTAACATGATAGGTGGGGACCTTGGAGGGTACCCTGCTTGGTACTCACTCTCTTTCGTTAGCATCCAGTTCAGCCACAGCACTGTATTCATTTAGACTATTTACAGACTATAAAGTGTTGGGTTCTGTGAAAAAATCCCACCTGCACACCCACGGAAGAGCTCAGAGATGCAATGGCAGGGGAGAAGCCCAAACAATAGCCTGTCAGGCCGCTCCCAGGTCCACCACAGGAGCCATCAAAGGCCCATGTGCACAGACCCAGAGAGGGACCCAAATCAAGGAAGCCCGGGTGACAAATGACCTGTCTGGGGCTGTCCCAGCACAGCCTCAGCTCCAGTGTCTGAGCATGGAGCCCATCATCATGAGCCACTGGGAAAAGCCCTCCCCAACACCCTTCAGACGAAGGGGTCTTGCTTCCCAAGGTGGGGACACCCTATGGGATGCATCAGTAACTGGGGTCTCTGAGGTCCCCCAAGTCCACAGTGCCAGCCACCACAGCAAGTGCAGGTGTGTGAGTGTGATGGTTAGTGACGATCAGGCTGGACTAGCAAGTAGGTGAAGCAGCCTAGAAGCAAGCGAAGGGTCTCTAAGGGCCAGCTCTGTACGTGAGGGCACCTGCCTGTCTCTAGGAGTGAGAGCACAGGGGGATTAACTGCGGGACCTGGAGAGTCCCGTCCAGCTCCGGGTATGTGTGTGAGAGTCTGAACTGGTAACTGGAGTGGAACTGCTGCCTCAGGAGTTGTATGTCCCGGAGACAGAAACTGAGGAGGCTGTTGTACTTCCACCTGCGGTGTCAGCATCTTACCCATTCGTACAAGATCAAAAGACCCAACACTTAAGTGGCAGTAGGGGATGAGCAGTTTTTGAAAGACCATCTTTGCGTCTAGAAAAAATTGTGGTGTTACATGAAAACAAGGGAAAGTTTAATAATTCTCTTGAATAGTTTGCTTTTTCAAAGTAAGTTATTGAATTAAACTATTAGCTCACCAACATTTAGCATGTTTCCAGTGTCGTAGATAAAAAACAAGGGTCTTATTTTACATTGATCAACTGTTCTCATTAAACTTTTGGAATTAAAAGACTTTTTTATTTTTTTCCTTTTTGCAAGCTTTCTTCTCATTTTTTCAAATAGCTTGTAATGTTTTTCATGTCTCAATGCATTTACAAAAAGCATCATTATTCCCATTGTATAAACGAGAGGGGAAAAAAAAAATGGAAGAAAAACCCACACAAATGAGAAAGAAATAACTTCCCTCAAAATTACACCACAAGGAAATGCTAACAAAAAGAACTAAATCTAAGCCTGCTAATTCTCAATCACAGTCTTATCAGATTGATCATACTGCCTTCTACATATGGGAAAATTCATTACAAATGTGGAATTTATCAAATCTTTCTACACCAGGTAGCGTACACAGGAATGCTACAAATCCTAGGTAACATCTGGTTATCCGTTGGTACATACTGCCCTTTTAGTGACAAGCAGAATTAGAAGTCAGTACATTCCTCTACTTCGAATTCTAAAAAAATCTCTTAAAAGAAAAAATTACATGTGTAGAGATAAACACATCTGCATGCACATCCGAGTAAGTTTTCATGACTTTGACTACTGTCCATCTGTGCAGCTGATCTTTGCATTAACTACGTTCTCTCACCTGTCTGAGAAAGCCAGAATTATAGGGTGACTTCAAAACATGTATTTTTTCTTTCTAAGGATTGTCACAGGATTTTAATATCAGCATCTTAATTCTTTTTTTTTTCTTAATTACAATGCTGTAACAATGAAGTAAGCAATACATTAGATTTTCTTAAACTTTTCCATTAAGACAAAGCTAATTAATTTTGGAGCATTTACGTGTAGAGTCCTTTTCAGGCTATGATTAATTCTGACTGATTTTACAGCATACATGAGCTGTTTTAAAGTTATCTGCTCTTGTTTCCAGGGACGGTTAAAAGAGAACATGTAATTAATATTCAGTTTTGCATTCTGAATTAATAACAATAGAGCACAGGTTACAGTTAACTTAAACTTAACACACCTAAGCTTTCCCAAATGCAATTCAGGCATGTTGCTTGGTCAGTCTTAAAAGCATTAACTAGGTCATCAAATTAAGGGACTAAATGTTGTCTGAATTAGACCCTGACTTCATACTGTTATTGCACCAGACCCCACACAGATTTCCCCCACCTGGTAGAAATATAGCTTAAAAACTCACAACGCTTGATTCTACTTTATACAGCCCAACTGCACAATCAGCTGAAATGGGAAGCCAAATTTCAGCCCTTACACTCACTCTCTCACACCTCATCTGATGGAATCATTTCCAGCTGATTTTTAGTTTCAACATAATTACTACTGGGTGACTATTCATATTGTACTTTGCATCCTAATGCTCATTTTCTCCACTTAACCTTTAAGAAATGGTACAGATGCTATTGCTCATTTGGGAGCTGCAGCCCTCTCTGTCCGGAACACAGCCTCCATCCATTTACTTACTGTAAGAATGCAAGTTGCTGCCAATTTATTACACATTCTGCATTTCATCAGCACCTGGTGCAGAGCAGTTCTCAGCTCAGCAGAAAGGAAGTTTGGAGCAGAAGAAGTAACTATAGCCTATCTCACCAAAACTTAGAGCAAGTTGACTGAAAAAAAAAAAATAAGAGTACAAACCCAAAAAATTGCAACATCCCCAAACTCAAAACATATTACCAGAGTACAAAGCTTTTATTTTCCCCATTTTGCAAGAACAGGTCAAAGTTGCATCAACTTGGGATTTATATGTTTTACATGGAAGACTACATGAGATCTCAGGCTAAACCAAACAACTTAACTTTCATTTTAAGATTACATTTTAATAAAAAAAAAAAAAAAGAACACAGAAACAAAACACCCAATCTTACTCTGCTAGCTTAGAAAATGAACACATTATGTTAAAACTTCAGAAAACATGTAATAGATAATAAAAGATGAATCCACAAAGACTATTATAAATTATGATGAGGTTTCCTTTGAAAAGCATTATTGGAAAAGAGATTAGTCTCTTTAGAAAACTAGCATATTGATTATATGATCCTTTTAATAAACTTCTGCAAACAAAAGTATTTTCTTCATAAACAGCCTTTGAGAATCTCAGCAAAGAGACAAACAACCCAGAAATGAGGTTTTGCAGAGCATATATCACATTTAAACATTTGATTAGTTCAGATACAGAGTCTGGGAAAGGAGTAGAAGAATAAATTGATCCTGACATCACTGGCTGAGAACAATCAGCTGTTGAAAGTCCTCTCTCAGAGGATGCTAAAGGCAGAAGAAACAAAAGACTCTTTCTAGAGACTTCAGAAATTCTAGCTCACTCTTCCCCCCACCTACTCCAAGTTTGGCATTGCTCAGGCACACATCTACGCTGTCAAGTTTGAACACAGCATTATTCCTCTCCTGGAATCTACTTACTTCAGGTCACAAATGCAGAGTCTTAAAGCAGAGTTCCTAGAGGAGCAATTCAGAAGCCTTCGTAAGGGACACGCAGACATCAGCTCACAAAGGAATGAGGTGGAAGGATGAGGAACTGTACCCCCTTTTCCTACAGCATCTAGTACAAAACTTCCTCAGTACTAACCATGCTAAAAGAGCCAATCATCCCTTTTCTCAGGCTCTTCCCTGCCCCAGCGCTAGATTCATAAATACTTTTCCCAGCTCCAACCTCCCTAAGGCTAGCAGCTCTGTCAAAACCACTGACTGTTTCTCCAAATTCACTTCCCTCAAAGTAACTTCACATGGGGAGGAGAGCTCCTCCTCCCCATTAGCACATCCCACAGCAGCTGCCCTGCATCAACCCAAATGAGGTAAATCACCTCAGCCATGGGGGAAATGGGAGAACCTGAAAATTCACGCTTCTGAACGCTCCTCTCTCACGTTTTCAAAACTCAGTAGCTTGGGTTTCCACTATGATTTCTCATTCCTCCTTTCATATAATTCAGACAATCAGCCATACATGAACAAGGCTAACAGGCACTGCAAAGCCCCCCTGCATGCCTTAAAATGCCAGTTTTCACTACAGAGACTCAGCCCAGTATGTTCACATGTTGCCCAGTTTACTAGTGGAAATTCTCAGTTGGGTAGTGGGAATTCAGTGCAAGATCTGGCAGTCTTGTGTACGTAATTCAGTCTTACGGGCTGCTACCTAAGATCAAAGGCCTGCATGTGCACGGGTCTATCACGATGCTACTTTCTGCAGAAGGCCCACTTCTGGAATCCAAAATTTGTTCGTGCAAGATGCTGCTGACTCAAACACGTTTCCTTGGCAAACATTCAGAAATGTCAAGGTGGTAGTTTGTCACAGCCCTGCACACAAATCCCCACCGGACAAATGAAGGGGAGACGGTCTTGTGCCAAGCCTTCTCAAAATACAGGACATTTCTGACTAGGCTGTATCTTTCACCTGAAGTGTATTAAAAAGTGGCATTCTTCCTGCCTTTCTGACAGAAAATTATTTCACAAGAATGTCTTAAATAACACAGTTTCTGAGCACAAAAGTATATGGTTCATCCATATCTTCACAATGGAAAAAATCATGTAAGAAATATGCTTAAGCTCAACAAGATTATGTAGAAAGGATTTGGTAAAACCTTGCACACAAGGACAAAGCAAAATTTGAATGCTAAAAAAAGAATTTGCTTTGGACTTATGGGTTGAATAGTCTGGGGACACAGTACTAAACCGACTCCTACATGATGTGCCCATCAAATTAGCGTGAATTATCAAACTTGCAAGTACAGCGAATTTATTAAAAACCCCTAATATTATGTTCATTCCCCCTTCTCCCCTCCCAATTTTCTAAAAACTGAGAACTGAATTAAAAAAATTAGAAGTGTCCATTAATTATTAGTGTTGGGTGCACAGCCCTGTCATACTGAGCATTTCCCCTTTTAGTTATATTAAATCATTGCCACTATTTAATCACATTAAAATTCCCCATAATTTGTCTGATAGCCTGGTATGATGGAAATGATAAATCTTTTCTAAATATTTTGCTGCATATTTTACACCCACTGGTGCCCTGTCAGGCACAAGAAGGATTCTTGTCCCCAAGGTCAATCAGACCAGGGGCATTTGGCCACTCTTGGAAGTCTTTGAGATGGCTCCAGGTTGAGGGAGAAGAGGGCTTGGGCATTTCTGGGAGGCGTGACCAGCCCGTGGGAGGAGGAGGCAGGTCTTGCTCACGTGCTCAGGTTGTAGCTGATCGCCAGCCACCAGCCCTGGGGTCAGGAGAGAATTTTCCCCTGGGGCACATTGGCACTGGTCCCTGGGGGTTTTTCGCCTTCCTCTGCAGCACTGACCATGACCATTGTCAGGGCTCCTCTAGTTCCTTTTGGCTGGGTTACTGCCTGCTGCTCACGCGCCACGAACATGGCCTCTCGTGCCCTGCAGCTGGGGGGCTGGCTTTTTCCCCACACGCTGGGCTAGCAAGTGTCCCCTGGGGCTTTTTGCCTTCCTCTGCAGCACTGAGCACAGCCCCTGGCCATGGCTCCTTTGGGCCATTTTGGCCAGGTGCTGGCTGCTGCTCCACGAAGACGGCCCTTGTGTCCTGCATGTGGGGGAAGGAAGCTTTCTAGAGCCCTGGGGGGGCCCCCATGGTGGCTCCCAGGGGTTTTTCTTGTCCTCTGTAGCCCTGAGCACAGCCCCTGACCAGGGCTCCTCAGGTCCTTCCAGCTCGGTTCTTGCCGGCTGCTCTAGCACCCCCAAGGCACCACTCGTGCTCCGGCTCTCTCTGGCTCTCTTGCCCAGCGCGAGCTTGTAGTGGGGCGAGCTCTGCTCCTCCCGTGGCTCCATTCCCCAGGGGTTCTTGCTTGTGCTCCGCAGCCTGTGCTTGGGAGGGCTCCAGGCTTGCTGCACCATCCGGAGCTGCCACTTCCCAGCTCTCCCTGTGTGCAGTGTAAGCACTGGGCAGGCACGAGGGAGCTTTTCCTGCATCGCTGCCCAAGAAGCACACAGGAACGGAGCAGCTTTTGGAAGGGAAAACGTGTGCTTGTCATCGATACATGTAATACTTGGGAAAATACCCCACAGTACCACACACCACCTTTCGTGTGTTACTGGTCTTTATGCTCATTCTCACTCTTCAGGAATCATGGCCTGCTACTTTCCATCACTTTGTAGCTTTCCTTTGCCAGATGGCAAGGGAAGGTTTTTTCAATCTAAACTGAAGGATGCATCAGCCTTCTAATGGTTACACATGGTCATTATTGTAATGCCTGTGAGCATTGGCTCTGAAACAGATTCAGAAAAATAAAATCCTGTTTCTACTTGTAACTTTTGCAATCTGTGTCCTTGAAAGGGCTTTTGGAGCTGAACCACCCCCAGCATTTCAAGCAAATAACAGTCTTATCCTTACTCAACTCATAGGATGGGATGCGATCGGAAAAGGGATGAGAAAAGGGACCTACAATGATCACCTAAGTTCAACTACTTGCCCATTTCAGGGCTGAGCAAAATTAAAGCATGGCATTAGAGGCATTATCCAAATGTCTCTCAAACACTGACAGGCCTGGGACATCAACCGCCTCTCCAGGAAGCCTGTTCCAGGGTTTGGCCACCCTCACATTTCCTTATGTCAAGTACAAGTCCTGACAGACGCAGCTTAGAGCCATTCCTACGCATCCTGGTTCTGGGTCCCAGGGAGAAGAAATCAGCATCTCCTTCTCTATGTCCTGCAGAGAGCAGTGAGGTCGCGCCTCAACCTTCTTCCCTCCAAACTAGACAAACCCAGCCAGGGTCCTCAGGTTCTCCTCAGAGGACATGCCTGCCAGCCCCTTTGTTGCCTCCTCTGGACACATTAATATATTTTACCATCATTTTTAAAAGGTGGGGTGGAGAACTGCACACAATAGGAAAGGTGAGGCTGCACCAGAGCTAAATTCAGTGGGCTAATCACCTCTTGGGACCATCTGGTCTTGCGGTGTTTGATGCCCCCCAGGATGCCGTTTGCCCTCTTGGCAGCCAGGGCACACTGCTGTTCATTCTGTGCTTCACCCCAGCACTCGGTCTACCTGCTCATCTCACAGCTGGACAACTTGTCCAGAAGGATGCTGTGAGGAACAGTATCAAAAGCCTTACTAACATCCAGAATTGTAAAAGGACACTAAATTACTTAGATAATACTTTCCCTTTGTGAACCCATGCTGACTGTGCCTGATGGCTGCATCGTTATTTAAACGTCTTTCAGTAGCACCCGGTATGATATACCCCACTTTCATCTCGTCAGAAGGTACAAACTTTAGAGGGTTTTATGCTGTGTTTTGTCAGTAATGACACTCCATGTTCAGATTATCCAGTGAAGATGAACTCTGGCTGTCTGCAGATTCTCTTGTGAATAATTAGTGCATTTATGTGTCCATAGTTAAGCAACCTGATTCATGAGAACCTGAACAACCTAGTGTCCTAGTGGACAGCCTGTCTTATTTCACTCACATCAGGGGGAACAAGGAAGATGGCCTGAAACTTTGCTCATTTTTAAATACAGTAGACACTTTGTAAAAGAAGTTTTTCTATTCTTTACCCAGAATTTCCCCTTCCCTCTGTTAAACTGTAAAAATGGAGAAACATAGTCTGTGACTTGTTAACTGAATTCTTTTCCCTGATCAAATAACACATGAATATGCTGGTGAAACTGTAAGGCCTTTGGCTTTTCTAACAAATCCGAGATGACAAAGAATAACCATGTTGTTCTCAGAATTCCCCAGATCTCCAGGGAAATGGAAAAACATGTTGTTTGTTTGGGATGACTATATATTTGTACAGTTGGTTGGGGTTTTTTTTGTTGTTGTTGTTTTTGTTGTTGTTGTTGTTGTTTTTATATTTCAGAGCATATTTTTGCTGATTTATGTATTTGCCTTCTTGCTATGGAACTATTTCCCAAATTGCTGACAGACAAAAATATCACTGCCATGGCATTCTTTCCTAAACTAGACTGTAAATGTAGAAAGTCCTGTGTTTCTTAATTTATGGAAATACAGAAAAATCAGTTATTACAAACTAATTGATGGAGGTCTTGCTGAAGATCACAGCTTATGCAGGTTAAATTTCGATTTCTGATGGCTGATTTTGGCAATAATCAGGAATCCAAATTACCATGGCTTCTACAACGTGTGTAACACAAATGTTTCTTACTCAAAGTGTGTTTCTAGATACTATTAAATTCATTATTACAGCAATATTTCATTTTAGGGAGAAGGTCAATATTATTGGAAAAAACCCATCAATGCCCCTTAGAGTTTCAGGGACACTTATTATGTTTATCATTCCAAGAGAAGATTAGTGCTTTATTCCTCATTCACCTCAAATCACATTCAAAAATACAGAGTAACCTTTATTCACAACAAGCTATGGGGAAACAAAGCCAGAGAAACCAGAGGTCAAGGTCTGTTATACTGAAACTAGTATCACTATAGTGTTTCAAATACTCATTTTGAAAAAACTTACAGCACATTGCCAAACTAAGAGTGTAAAAGTGGTGTGTGTTCTTTCTCAACAGTTGCATTTGCTGTATATTTTGATGCAATTAATGCCTCTTTTAGTGACAAGAAGATGCAAGGTGCTATTTCTCCTACTGCTTTTACAGAACTGGCAGGCAACAGAGTGAGCTGGATGTTAGTCCCACCTATGGAATTATAAGATTTATAAACAAACCCTTTCCTGTCCAATATTTTTGAAGGAATGGGGGCTATACACTTGTAAAAGAAAGGACAGTGTTTCTTTGAAGGTGAAATTAGGTAAATAGTCATGAGCTAAAATACAGCTAATACAATTAAGTTAGTAAGGATGATATTTACTGTTAATTCTAATCAATATAATTTTAAAATACATTTGTAACTCTTTCATCATTCTAAATCATTATGTTTAAAAAAATACATTCATTTGTCTTTCAGTCTTATCTAATGATAAAATTGATGCTCCAGTTTGATAGTTGCCAGGCCACAGCATTCCCTTGGACATTGAGTATCTCTTCACCAAAAGAAATTTGGCAGATTTACCATGCAATGAAAGATAGAACTTTCCAATGTTTTTGGTTAATTCACCACTGAGCTCCAGGAACCCAGATGAAGCTGAATGAAACAGACTATTGTGGAGTAGAGACATTTTCTGTGGATGGCAGCTTAAGCCTCTGACAAATAACAAGATAGTGGACACAGAGCTTGGAGATAGATGTGTCTTTGAACAATGAAGAACATTCCTCTAACAGTGTCCTATTCCAAAAAGCAAATTATTTCATGATATTAAAATGGCAAATGTGTGTGACTGATTTGCACAACTGGGAAAATAATAAGAATTAAAGTTGTTATTTCAGATTTATTTATTTGAAAGTTTTCATTCTGTAGCTGCTTATTTTCAGTTTGTATATTCTACTGTCTCAGCCCCAGAATATGTATTTCTCTCTCTCTCTCTAGACTAACTGTTGTTTTCACTATCACGCTATAAATATATTATGACCAGACGTGTGTGAAACAAAGCCGTTTTGATTCACAAGGACTTCATGCAAACATTTTTCTCTGTTTCACTTCAAGGAGTTCACCCTTGAGTTTGTCTTTGAATTTCAACTTCAAAGCACCTAAAACCGTGATCTGAAATTCAGTCAGGGCTGCAAAGTCTTGTCTTGTTTCAGGTCAAAAGCTCAGGAAAGTGTTCAATTCCCTGACCAAAGTGAAATCTATTCACAGAAAAAAACTTTCAGTAATATAGAATTATCTTGTTCCTTTAAATTCAGCAAAACTCAATCTCATTAAATTCATCAGCTATGGAGTTACAATCCCCCCAACGCTGTCTTGACTCCAAGCTCCTTGCAAAATGCCCTATTATACCCACTGCACAAACAGACATTGTGAAAAGAAATATATATTTTTGCTGTAGAGTGTGATACCATTTGTTTTGTAAAATAATCTTTTATTTAAGCAAAATGGTACTGAAAATGTGCCATCAAAAGTGACATCTGCTAAATTTTACAGCCTTTCCCACAACACATAATGCTGTTTAAAATTGCTTACAGGTATTTCTATGCCACACAGTAGTTATCATTCCAACTTCTCTCCTCGCCCAGCATGTCTTCTGTACTGCTATTGCCACAAACATCAGAACTCAAAAGCAAAAGGGCACCCTAAGCTGGTCTGAGTACACATGCACACTGAGCAAGGACAGACTGCTCCTCGTAGCTGAGCTGAGGCCCCAGACCTCAGGACAGCATAGCGACAGGCTTGGGCAAGCTTCAGCAAATCCCCTCATTATCTGCAGCTATACCTAATACTGGAACATGCTGTTGTAAATACCGATAGCTATTGCCTGCTCAGTCAAGGCAGAGCGAAGGTTGTCTCGGTCTACAGCTCAATGCTTTAAGTTTCGGTTTTCACTCATTTTTGTGCTGTTAAATTCCATACTCCAGAAAGGCAAAAGACTTCACATACTCTGACAGGATATCTATCAAGTGACTAACTTTCTGCTGATGCTTGTTTTGTAAGAAAGAAGACTTAAAGTATAGTAACACACATGGTAGAAACAAAAATTATGTCCTTTGAGCACAAAAATGGAACGTCACTGTAAATTCCGTGATTTCTTTCCCAAGATGAGACGCAACCACGCCATTGCTATGCACATTAACTCTTGGTGGAGAATGGGCTGTCCCTGAAATTTCTCCTCCAAGCACTGGTACTTTAAATATCTCTCTTTAATAAATATTCATTTGTCATTTAACTCTTTCAGTTTTACCAGTTCAGTGGCCAGACCAAGGAGAATTTTGCCATTTAATGCATATATATGTATTATTAATTATATAAAATACACTACCTCTTCAATTAATACAATGTTTAAAAACAGAAAAGGTTTTTGTTGAAATACAGGCAACTGTGAACTGTCAAAATTTTTTTCATTGGTTTGGGGCTTTTTTGGTTAAAAATAAAAGAATTCTGCAATTATACTAATAAAATTTTACACAGCTGTAGTTAAGTAGTAAAGTAACATAAATTTATATCTCCAGAATCCTGGCTTCAATTTTAACCTTTCATCTGTTCAGAAGTATTTTTACTCTCTCCTCAATATTAAAAAGTTATTTGCTTAAAAAAAAAAGGAAGAAAAATAAGGATTGGGTATTTTGTCTGCATCTTCTAGATATTTCAGAATACAGTTCGCAGACAAAAATTCCACTTTTAATGTACGAGAGAAGGAACAGAATACAGATGCCACTGACTCAGTATAATTTTTATGCTCATATATATTATGAATATATATAAAGAATGGCCAGAACCTATAAAAAAAAAGCAACTCTACCCTTCTCTTTCCTTTCTGTGCTTTAATAGTGTAGGGCATGTGGATCTCCCAGGAAATATTCTTGTTGGAGAAACTCATAACAACAGAGTAAATAATTTGATTTTGGTATGGCTAATAATCAGTATATAGACATGCTTAGGGACTAGCAACCTGGACGAGCATCTCTCTAGCAGTGGTTGACAGCTCTCCTCAACAACTGAGAGCAGATTCACTGTGTCACCTGGAACTCCAGTGTGCAGTTGCTGAGAATGTTTGCTTAGTACACCCAACTAAGACAGCTGTACTGCTCTTGTCCTTTGCATGGTGCAACACAGTGCTCTATAAATACAGCCTTATGGAGATAATGTGGCGTATGATTAAGCCAACACCTCCTTTCAAAAAACGTTTTTAGGATGTTTAACAACCAGAAAGGAAGACACTGACTTTTTATCTCAACCAAAAGACATCAGTGTTTTCCCTACTCCATTTCAACTTCCAAACTGCTAGATGGCTTACAGTTATGACAAGTGGCGCCACTGTATCCCGTTCCATCACAAGTGCACTTGAAGCTGTCCCACGTCTGGGTGCATTTGCCACCGTGTTCACAGTGATTGGGCACACACCTGTCAGGATGAGATGCAAAGACAGAAAGAAAAATTGGCATGAGCATCAAGATTTACACACAGCTAAATTGTGAGCTGCCCAAGCAGTGTAGCATGTCCCTGTATGGTAATTAATCCTTGTTATTTTAAGCAGATTAACAGAACGTGGATCTAAACACACAACTGCACAAAAGATGATTCATCGAGGCTCTGTTGCAGCCCTTTTACAAAGACTGAAAAAGCACAATAAAGGTGGAATACATTCACCCATCACGCGTTAGGGTTCTAAGCTATGTATGATGGGGACTTGACTGTCAGAACAAAAAGAAAATCACAGATCACACCTCCGTGTGCTGTGCAAGTGGTACCATGCCTCAAAGACTCCAGTCCCACA
Organism: Eurypyga helias; assembly: GCF_000690775.1. NCBI lineage: Eukaryota > Metazoa > Chordata > Aves > Eurypygiformes > Eurypygidae > Eurypyga > Eurypyga helias. The sequence continues at coordinate 81,945 of NW_010262349.1, forward strand.
GCTGACCCAAAGTTATGGAACCAACGCCCGTGAGTTGCTATTTATCCTTCTGTTGTCAGCAATGGGATAAAACGGAGGCAGACTGTCTGCTGCCTAGGATGGAAATTACTAATGCTGCATAATTTAAACAAAAAATAGGCTTCAGTATAAAAGCTGTAAATAATTTTTCTTCACAGGGATTTCTGGCAAGTGTTTTTCACCTTTCTCCTACTCATCTGCTTTTCTTCTCCAGCTATACCGTTGCTGGAGAGTGGAAGGAATGCAAAAGAAAACATGGAACAGCAAAAATACAAGTTATAGCAGAACATGTATTTATTGCTGAAAATATGTCCTAAATGTGATTTCCAAGATTTGACTTTGGCCAGTTTCTCTTCTGTCAAATATAGTTAAAAATGGGAATTATCATGTACTTTCACCTTTGAAACTATTACATTTCTGTTCGAGAGCGCTTTGAAATATCCTGTCAAAGAATCTTCTTTTGTTCCTTAATAAATTTGTTACAGTCAGATTCAGTACAGGTTCTGCATTTTTCATCAAGAACTAAAGAAGCTTTTCTTTCATGTTGAGTTGGCCAAATCTAATTTATGAACTAGACTTTTTTATTATGGTATTAAAAACAAAACTTAGGAGAACCTACTATTAGTAAAATTAAAATGTTTTCACAAATGCATTACAAACTGAGTATGATTATCTCTAAGATAAATCTAGAGTTCACCATATTCCTGTGATTCCTACCCAGAGAAGCTGTGGATGCCCCATCCCTGGAAGTGTCCAAGGCCAGGCTGGATGAAGCTTGGAGCAACCTGGTCTAGTGGAAGGTGTCCCTGCCCATGGCAGGGGGGTTGGAACTAGATGATCTTTAAGGTCCCTTCCAACCCAAACCATTCTTTGATTCTGTGATACTATGATCATTAACAATACTCTGTTAAATAACAACCAAGGGCAGATCTTTTTTTTTTTTTCCTATGTAGCAATTTACTGAAACTGAAAGTATCTGGGTGACCCCCCCCCCATAAGCTTTTGGTCTCATATCCCCTCAACGTCCAATTAACTACATTGGCATATATGACTCAACTGCCAAGAATAACCTAGATCATGATAGGCTTTGGAGCATTGAACATAATGTACCCACATTTATACAAGATTTTTGGATTTATTCTTGTTAGTAAAAGTATCTCAGAACATACACAATATAAATGTCTTACATCTTATATCACCCTGCAGTATTCAAAGGTACTCATTCTTGCTTTTTCTAAGAGATCTGAAAATACTGGATTGGTTAAAAATAGTGCTTAAAGAAATGCTCTTCTAAAGGAAGAAATAAAGCACTTAAAATTTTTTTTCACAGTAAAATACAGTGAAACTACCTGCACTAATTATCATAGCTCAATAAATTATGTTTTCAACACGATTTAAGCAAATTAATTTAGTTTTGCATGTGTGGCAGGCTAAATGCACAGATAGATCTGATTACTGCTATTCAACTAATAGGTGATGACTTTCTGTTATGTTCTCAACACCAGAGAAGAAAAACAAGATCATATAATAGCACATTTCTAAACATCCAAACAATTTGCAATTTATATGAATGCATAGCTGGTGGGTACAAGAGCAGGGAAAGCAGGCAGCAGTGACATTTCTAAAATAATATCATAAAAGTAACTTTTACTCAAGTATATTAACATCTACAAAAGTTCCTAAGTCTGAATATGGTTTTTCAATTTTCCCAGCCTTTCAAAATAACTGCTTTTGATGTATTTTCTTCTTCATTTATATTTGAACATACATTACTTAAAAAGCATTTTTCCAATGACCAAACTAAACATTTTTCTGTGTGATTTTCGCCAGATATTTATATGAAGTCTCACGCTTAATGCTAGCAACTAGTTTCACATTTTATTGTGGTATAACTTACCTTTACTGTAGCATAACTAGTAAAGATACTGGTTTATTGACTATATAACTGAGGTAAACTACTCCATCTAGGGAAATAGGAAAAAACAGATATTTATCTGTATCATTTAATAGAGCCTATTAAGTCATAAAACCAGAGGTATTCAGAAAACTCCTGGATGTTAATTTTATATTTCCAGTACAATGGTTTGACTAGCCTAGTCTACATCTGCAAAATTTCTTTTTTACTCATCTGCTGTTCCTTGTTCTAAATATGTTGTAGTCAGAAAAAAGCAGTAAATAATATCTCAATATTAGTGTTACCTGGAGTTTAAATTCAACTATAGGATTGTTTGCTTAAGTCCTCCCTCCACCCTCAATTTTATTCTGGTTTATTTTATCAGATAGAATGATAAGATTTATTTTTTATTAAATCCGTTAGCAAACTTCTACAACATAATCTGCTGCTTATCTGTACACTTCTTGAACACTCTTAATCCTCTATAATAGGGTTTACAGGAAATTTTAGGTAACCAGAATGTAAAAATTACCAAAATAACCCATTTGAATTCAGTAGAGGTATCAAGAGGACTATAATTTTGAACTCTAAACTCCATTATCTTTCAAACACTTTACTTGCCATAGAGTGGTAAGGTACAAATACTGGTAAGATAGAAATTATGTTGCCTATGTATTTCAGCATATATCTTGCTAAGACATTTTTTTTAACAATTATTTAAGCATATTTGATCATACAGTTTATCCACTTCATGCTTATCAATTAGCATATACAAAAAAAAAAAAAACCACCACTCCAAACCAGTGCATACTCTATTTGCAGCTCATTTATATTAAAAAACTATGTTTGTAGGCAATTCCATTCTTTAGTCTCCTTTTAGGAATAAAGCTGCATTACATAAAGAAAAAATTAACTTCAAAACCACACTTGCCTCCTAGACTCTGAAGTGAGAAGCTGTTGCGAACCAGACAACTGGAAGTAAGTTCCTAGTACTTGGGTTGTGTTCCTTCCCACTGTATATTTAAAGTACTGCTGCTTACAAATCTTGCTGACTCTCTTTTGAAAACTTTCTTGTTCTATGGCTCTTTCACAAAAAGGCATGTCTAGAACTTCATCCCTTTCAAGAGTGATACCCTTTCTTTTAATTTTCACCTCAAAATTTAGCTGTACAGAGTTTATAGATGCTTATCTGTTTGGCATTTTATTTAGTAAATATTATTTGTATCTCAAACAATTTATGTTGTTCTTTGCGATTTATAACTGATGACTTTGTAGAGAGCAATCAGAACTCAGCTGTATTTTTACAAAAACAAGTCTGCTGCTGGAAAACAGATTTTTTTATTGTTCTTTCTCACAGTTCTCTTCCCACTCACACTTGTAATGTAACAATCTGGAGAACGTCTCACCAATGTTCTGTGATTTCAGAGTTAATCAACATTTTTGTACTTCTCTACTGAAATTATTTTTTATGATACCTCAGAACAGTGGCTTAAAGTCACTCTGAGATTCTCAATTCAATTCAATACCTTCAGTACTTCCCATCCTTCTCTTCAGTCACGTCCAACCAACAAGCTCTATACAGAAACTCTTGTTATTGTTGTTAACATAATTACTCTGAACTATTAATTTTCATGGTGTCATCCAAATCTTTCTGGTTATTTTTTCTAGGCTGAATCTGTATCATCAGCACATTTCATCAAGATATTCCCAATTTGGCACCAAGGTCAAAGAATTAAACAGGATCAGCTTTGGCTCTGATCTCTGAGCAACTCTAACCTCTCAGCCAGTTGTTAACTCATCAGTATAAGCTGAGAGGCAATTCCATTTGCTTGTTCACAACCCAGCTGGCAATTCATATCTTTCGCAAATCATCAGCTTGTTTTTTTTTTTTTATAGGGTTGCAGTATGACACCTTAGTATTATGAAACAGGGGTGTCTTCCCAATTATCTCATTAGCTTTGTTATATTCTTGCTGCCTGCTTTCTCTGTTCTCATCCTAAGTAATTGCTATTCCTTCATTTATTTATATGTTGATTAATTACCAATATTTAATCTGAGCAATATTCCTCAATAAAAACTGGTATAGATAGTCTTGCATGGTTTTCAGCTGCAGAGGGAGTCAACTCAGACTTTAACTTTCTTTTATCTTAAATATTGTGACAGTATCCTCTAGAATATCTTTTTCCCAGTCCTTCACGACACAAATAAAACCCATGCCAATCCATTCCTTTCCTGCGGATGTTCAACACTGTGCTCCTTAGCAAAAGTATATATGGTATTCCTCCAAACCACCACATGGACAACTCGCCTCTTTTACACTTTGCCTGTAATTAATTCTGGTTAAAGTTATTTGTAACAAACCTGTTTTAATCAACTGCCTATGTTTTAAAACTACAGAATGCAACTCTGATCTTCCAGCAGGATGAGGGAAAACTGTACGTTACACTTTTTTTCTTTACTGTCTGCCCAGATATATGTTGCACAAGGATTACAAATGGTCTTTCCATGCGCTGACAGTTTAACATTGCCTGAAGCTTTAATGTTTCCTCAGAGATGCTCTATACCAACATCTAATAAACCACAACTTTCTCCTTACCCCTTGAGAGAAAACTGGAAATAGGATGCACACATAGTCTGCAGAAACCACTGTTTTTCCCAAGTGCACCTTTGGAGCAACCACGAATTGCACTGTGGTTCAGACTTATTGTCAGTCAGGCTACTTCCACCTGCCATCTTTACTAAGGGTCTTTTCCACCCATCACACAAGTGAATGTCCAGATGTCAGATCACAGGGAACGGTCTATGTGTCCCAAGAAAATATGGCAACCAGGAGCTGAATAAGATACCTGGCCTAAGCTCCCCTGCCTCTGCCGGAAACATATAAGGAACTGCCTGTGCCAAACATTTTATTTAACCTCTGTAAGTGAACATGTTTTGGTCAGTACATCAGAATTTTTAGAGGTTGATATGCCCCAGGACAGGGATATTCAATCCATTAACTAGCTTCCCCAGGCAAATTGTGCCCAAGGTGTACAGTAATTGACTCCAACTCTTCGGTTTAGAGTTCATTTGAGCAGGAAGATAAAAAGTTATTTTGTGCAGGAAGCCTAATGTCCAGATGGCCACACCTAAATTGTTAAATAGCAATATAAAATAATAACAATATGTATGACACAGAGCAGACCTCTACTTCACCTTTCTTTTCTCCTTTCCTTCTTCCCCTTCACACTCACCATCTATAGCGTGAGTGCAAAATATAGCTTCTGCGTAGATATAACCTAAATGTAAACTAACTCTCTGTATATGAAAATTAAAAACAACCAAGCCAAGTAACACCACCAAAACAAAACATTTACCTATGCAATTACTCCTCCATCCAAGAAGTAAAAAGGAAGAAGGAATGATCTACACACAAGAGGGGTTTGATATGTACCGCCCATAATGAAAATAATTCAAATGCTGCAGTAATCATGACAGCATGAGAATTTCTGTGGAGAAGAAAACAATGTTACAGGCTTTTTGCAATGGAAAAGAACCTGGGTTGAGTTATTCTTATCATGAAATTCAATCTTTTCCTTCTCATCATCAAATCCATATCTAATCTCTTGCTTCTGCTCACACCTTACCTCTCATGTCTTTCCCAAATTGTTTCTGTTCTGCTCTTTTGTCCATTTCTCTGCCCAGAACTAACCATCATCAGTTTGTTTTGAATGGTCTTACAGTAGTCTCCCATTAGTTGTCTTTTTTATTGCCTCCAAATATCTCTTAAAATCCATACCCTTTATCACTATCTCTTGCAAAGATCCTTCAAAATGCATACTGCAATCCTTATTGAGTATGATGTTCTGTCACTACCTACCTCTACTCACACCCACACAAGGACTATTAAAAGATATTTAAAATTTAACCTTTTTTTACTGTACCTGACTGCTCAAGACGACCATGAAAGATTAGGTCGGTAAAACAACATACAAGGAAAATAATTTCCAAGAGCAGTAAGTAATGCTTTCAGCTAGTAGCCTGAATCACCGAATATATATGCAGATCACTTAAAAGACCTACTATAAACTAGTAATAATAACACAAAAATATTCAAATATATGCATCTGTTTGCAGCGATATTGCTCTTTAATGAGCAACAGAACACATTCCAGTGGTCATGGTAAAAGTAGTACTGAACAGCAGGATAATCCAATTAAGGACAGAGACTAACATCAGAATAAAATTACCCATTCCAAAGAGGGTCCCTGATTTTGTGCCCTGAATAAAAGTAAAAACAGCTGATTCTTTCTTATTTCTTGCAATGTAACAAGTGTTTAAAGTGACAGATTTTCGGCAACAGGATTTGGATCCTATAAGCAAGGCAACACAAAGGGCAGATAGGAGAGAGTGTAAAATTAATTCAGGGTTACAATAATTCCCAAACTAGTTTCATTTGCTGTTGACTTCGAACCTAATTGGGCACAGATGCATATAATTAACAATGGCAGAACTAAACAGTCTTTCCTGAACCAAGAAGGACCTAGCCTTTCTCTGTCACTTACTACAGTAACAGACCTTCGTGTTTCTTTGGTGGCCACTATCAAATCTGTTCTGTCATGAGATCAAAACAAAGTGCTTTACACTTTTAAAGACTGTGATTTACAAAGAGCAAATCAGTATTAAAATATGCAGTGACATTTGATTCAGCAAAGTTCCTTTAGGGCTTATTCCTAGGAAAGACTGCCAAACAGTTTTGCAGCGTTATCTTCAGACCAACAAGGTGTTATTCTAAGCTGTTTGCGTTAGAACCACTGATGAAGGACTAATGCATTAAAAAAATATTGCAGTTAACTCATTTGGATTAAGCAATCGTCTTGGATTTGTACAGTTTTTATTTTGTATACAACAAAATATAGACTTACTACTCCTTTCTTTTCCACCTCTTTTATTTTTCAGAGCACTTCCCATATTAGCTCCCTAAAATGAAATCACGCTGGTTCCACTTTAGCAATCACAAGAGCTGGATAACCCATTTTTCTGCATTTGCTGCAGAAAATCTCCAGCACCTGTTATGCATAACCCAGGATCTAAGGTGCATGATGGCTGAACTCTGGGGTGGGGAGAACAGTAAACTGGGTGCAAATGGACCGTGGGCTACATCCAGCCCCACACTGCAAACTGGACTATGCTGTGATAATATTACAGAGGCAGAGGATAAAGCACAAATGCATAAATAAACAAATTGGGCTGGATTAGAAAGACAGTATCTATTGAACAGTGTTTTAGTTGGCCAACTCAGTGCCAGGTCTTCAGCTGGTGTAAAAAAAGAACATCTGGATCTATCTTAAACATTGTGTTAAGCCTGATAAATGGCTCAAAACAAAAGGAAGAATAAACTGTTGTGAAAGACCAGCTACTAAATATGGTCTCTCTCCAATGGGTTTTTATTTAACTTTTTTCATGACCCTGTGAAGAGCTTCACCCACTTTGTAACCAGTTTAAGTACATCTACAGCAGAAGGAAGGAAAGATATAGACTGGTTGGAGTGAGTACAGAGGAGACTGTGAAGATGCTCTAAGGGTTGGAGCACCTCTCCTAGGGCTGAGAGAGCTGGGCTTGTTCAGCCTGGAGAAGAGAAGGCTCTGCGGAGACCTTATTGCAGCCTTCCAGTACCTGAAGAGGGTACAAGAGAGCTAGGGGGACTTTTTACAAGGGCCTGTAGTGATAGGACAAGGGGTAACAGGTTTAAATTGAAAATGAGAAGATTTAGATTAGATATCAGGAAGATGTTCTTCCCAGGGAGGGTGGGGAGACATTGGAACAGGTTGCCCAGAGAAGATGTGGATGCCCCATCCCTGGAGGTGTTCAAGGCCAGGCTGGATGAGGCTTTGAGCAACCTGGTCTAGTGGAAGGTGTCCCTGCCCATGGCAGGGGGGTTGGAACTAGATGATCTTTAAGGTCCCTTCCAACCAAAACCATTCTGGGATTCGGTGACACTCAGTGTAACATTTTTTGGACTGGTGTATATGAATTTATTATTTAAACAACCATGTAGAAGAAGTGGCAGTTAGCCCCTAACATAACTGTGCCAAGGCGGCACAATTCGGACCCCTTGGGGATATGAGAAGATGTGTTAAGCACTGAGAATCCGCACAAGAATCTCATGGTTTTTACTCACTAGGTTTCTGACAAAACCTTTTCAAGAATTGTCCTGTTGAAAATATGACTGAAGTAATTTTGTATTTATGTAATCACCTCTGTTTTTATTTTGAATAAGTAAAGAAAGCCATACTGGGTGGGCTTAAGAACAAACCATAACATTAATTCTCTGGTGTCCTGTTAATTACTACTTTAAAGAAGTAATTATTACTTTAAAGAAGTAATTATTACTTCTGCATTTTAAAGCTATAATCAAATACAGCTCCTGAGATTTTATGACATCAACTTGACTTCATAATCCATGTTACACATTTGGAGAAATTTTATCTTGTTCTTTAGAAGATTATAATTATCAGAGCACATAGACCAGTGAGCAGCCTGTATAATACAGAACAGTGACTACTATATTCCCCTCTAATAAACACAAAGTGGTCTTGCATTGAATCACCAGGGATCTTTGCTTTAAATGAGTTTACTCCTAAATTTATCTTCTGGAGAATCAAAAATCCCTGATAATTATCAATCTTTATGTTTCTTCCTGTAATGTAAAGAATTTCTCAGTAATAAAAATGATTATACAAGTGATGGATGATTTTGTATTAAAAGCCCCCTGCTGTGTCTATCAAAATTGGGCATGGGCTGTGATAGTTCTTGGCTATGACACTCCTTCACTCCTTGGTACACACCATAACAGACCTTATCTTCTGCATTACGTGTTTCGGTCCCTAGCATCTTAATCACGGACAACAGCTATCCAATGTTGATCTTCACATAGGTGATAAAAATCCTGATGCATCATATGTAAAAAGCACAAGCTATTAAATATGTCAGACTCTGAAAATTTATAGCATATGGATCACCTTCATGGCCATGGAGCTATAAGATACCATCAACTGCTATTGATACAAGTATTGTCTTGCCTCAGCATCCTACATCACTAGTCTGGCTATAACATATTGAGATTGAGCTGTGTTTTATGACTGGTAGGTTTGAGTTGAATGTATCAGAAGTCAATGTCCCAGCTGTTACTATGGCATTGTGGTTTAAAGGGAACTTGAGGTAACACGTGATTTAGCACTACTGAAGTGATGCTGATCTTGTAACATGCAGATTGCCTAAATGATTTTATTCAAAAATACTACAAAACAGTGGTACTCTTAAAGCGGTCTTTTACTTGTTTGGCATAAACACTGAATCTTACATTAACATTCAGATTATAAATTGTTAATTAAAGTGGATGGTCCCAGTAACCGTATGGCCCGAAGAAGCTTCTCTGTAAGCATTGCAGAAAACACTTTGTGCCTAAACAGTGGAAGTTTTTCTGCTTCAAAACAAAAAAATAGTCTTGGCAGTAAAGCAAAACATATAGTCTATAAAATGAAGCAAACACGAAATGGAACTTAATGTTTCTGAGACTGTTATTAATGACAACTGGTATAAATGCCAGTTTCATTATTAAATCTCTAGTAGAACACATAAGGACGCTAATTTCTCCTGCCTCTGAGAGAAACTCGTATCTTCCTTATTTCTTGTCAGAGAAAAAATAAACCTACCGAGACTTTTAGTTATCCCACCATACCATAGGGGAAGACCCGAGGTCAGCATGCTTTTCTTCCTGTACATCCTCACAGACTCCTACTTTGCTCAACAGTGGCTGGCAAGGGCATATAGAGTAGAGTCTCTGAACCACAAACTGAAATTTGACTTGGATCAACCATGAATGAATCAGATGTCGATGGCATTCACACATGGTTTATTTATTTCATATGGAGCACTCCCTGAGCTGACCCAGACTACAACAAACCTTAATGATGTGTGTTCATTATTCATTAGAGGCAATGTAACGTACATATTCACTTGTAACCCTTTCTCCTTTCTCTGTTCACATTTCTCGGCTTTTCAGTTCACAAGATTCCTGGATCAAAAAAAGGATTCTAATTTATCTTTGCACGGGATGTTATCACAGTGGAAATTGCTCCTTATTGTAGTCATCAGGAACAAGGTTAATAAATGGTAACACAGAAGTGAGTTTTCTCTTTACACTACACTATTCTCCGCCAGATCATAATGGAGCATATTTCTATTACTTGCTAAAATCTGCACAATCTGCTTTTTCTCCTTTACTGTGACGATTCTGCCATCTACCACAAACAGCAATATGCTCAGCTGAAGTATCATGTATAAAATATGACACATATAGGTTCACCTGACTTATGCCCCTGTCCTTTGTGTGTGTCCTTAACACCCATCAGTATTTTATCCTTTTAGAGAAGCCCCTAAAACATTTTTATAAACTGCAATATAATAAGTATCGCACTCTACTTTAAAGACATCAAAAGCAAGGATGTGCCAATGAGTTAGCAGCCTTGCTGCAGTGCACTCACAGCTCTGTGATAAATATACTAAAACAAAAGCTCTACTCACAGACTGTTATTCAATTCATTTTCAATCTACTGAAACCAGATACGTACAGTAAATAACAAACAACTCATTTATTACCTAGAATTTGTGCAATGAACTGTTTTGAAGCCAGAAGGCTTACTGTTGAAGTAATAAATAGGTGTGAGTATGTGCACGTACGTGCACGTGTGCTCCTACACCTACATTCAGGATACGTAAAAACACACACGATTTTTCCAAGAATGATGACAATTTTAAGCTTCTGAAAACGGGCAGCATTTTTAAGAAAACAATTCATATTAAGACCAAAACTGGTTTTAAGAAAATGTAACAATGAGGACACAACTGTTTTAATAACATGTACTTGACTATAAAAATTGTAATGGCACAATCCTGGTATGCTTAATTTTAATTACAAATAGCTCATTGCTGGAAATCTGTTATTTTACTTAAATAGTCTTGTGATTGCCCTATAGAAAAATTGATAGACTATAATTTAGAGTAGTTTAGAGTCTCTTGATTTTATTTTTCTGCTTTTCAAGCACTGCAATTTGGGCACCATAGTTCAGGCTCTGTCAGTATTTCAATTTATTATAAGCTTAGATTTCTCAAGGGTTTACATTTCAGCTACAAAAATTTACTCCAGAAATTCAGCATACAAAGTATAAGCCAGAAAGGAAATAAACAGTAGCATACTGCCAGCACCTGGTTCTGAAACAGCTCATGCAACTGGCCTAGTACTTAGTATTCCAGGTAAGTAAGGACAGGCTGGTAGATAGTTTTAGAGGCTTTATTTTAAACAGAAGAGGAAAAGATGGAAAAATCCCTACACAATATTTTGCTTTTGCTTTCCAGACAGTTTGTCATTAAATTTTTGACACTTCCTTGAAACAGACTGTTTAGAGAAAAGGGCCAGATTTGATTAATATCTCAACTTGAACAAATGTTGGAAAACATGTTGAAATTCTTGAAATGTATCATTTGACATGTTCAAAATGAAAAGCTTCCTTTTTATTTTTTACTTTAAAGTATATTTTTATTTTGAAAGGTAAGTTAAAATACAGTAGATGAATGGTGCTCTACCAAGCCAAGTAGTAACACCTTCCAAAGGTCTATTTCAAATTAAGAGAAGGGTTCCCAGGATTTTCTTGAGGGAGCAATGGATTGGAGCAGTTGCGGGGGCAGCATGCAGGAAAATTGTTGACGGAACCTGTTCAGGTCTGATAGCTGCACAGATAGCTGCACTGGGAATAAGAAGGTAGCCTGAAAGTCAGTAGATCTGATAAGGTAGCAATCAAAACTGGTTGTGCACTACTGTGTGCATCAATGCTAAGAAAGTAATTTAATAGGAAAAAGAAAATAGCAAGTAAAGAAAAAATATTTGTAGAAGAAAAACCTATGAGAGAAAAAAATGAGGATAAAATGTTTAATCACAAGTGTGAGCACTGGGGGAACAAAACTGTTAGAAAAACAGAAATTTGAGGGTGGTTCAAAACAAGACAATAAGGAAACAACACAGCCTCCAAGAAGGACAGGAACAACATGAGCTACTGCAACCTCAAGAGCCATTCTTTACATTGTGTGTTTATCTTTGGATACAATTAAAACAGGTGGTCAGTGCACTAATAATACGGTTTCTCAAGAATCATTCAGGGACTGCAACTGTAGGCCTAGTAAGTCTATTCAGTATTAATCTGGTGTTTCATCAGACTGGAACTGTAAGAGGACAGTTCTGTGTAACAGTACAGAACAGTCACTCTGAAAAGAGGGAAGGAGTATAAAGATAAATTTGGGTCATGAAGGATTAAATTAACCTTTGTGACTGTACTTTTATACAAATATTTCAAGCTGAGAATGATAAAGCCAGAGTATGGAAAGAAGACATCCTGGCGAAGGCTGTGAAATGCTTATAACAGCAATTGCGACACACATATCAAGCACATTAAAACTCCAGAGAGGACTCACACCGGTCATTTAAGAGACCAGTCTGGACCAATTAAATCAGTGTTGTGAGAAGCATGAAACAATAAAACCAACTCATTTCCATGTCAGCATACTAGAACTTACATACCAACACTTAAAAGTATCTCTTCGTCTCCGGTTTCAATATTTTTTTTTTTTTTAAACTCAAAGTGTTTTGACTGTTTCATGGATATCTGCTAAGGCCTGCTGTTCACCTTCTATCCAAACAGATGTGTCGTATGCACAAGGGAAGAAGGTACCATAGTCACTGCTGCAAAAAAAGATAAATCTTTTCATTGTTTAACTATTTACAAAATGCTAGCTGTAGGATAAACATAATGCGGGTCCTGCAGAAAACTTTCTTTTTGATAGGAAAATATTACAGGATTAGCCTTGAAAACAAAAACATGTAGTTGATTTATTCTATTCACTTACCAGAACATGTTTCTGGTTTATATTAAACATTAGTGATATAAAACATCCAATTACAAAGTATTAATCAATACAGGTATTATAAAAATGCTGTCTTAATTTCTTTACAGCTTTTTGCAAGGCATGCGACTGCTCAAGTAAAATTAAATCACCCACCGTCACTGCTTACATTTCAATAGAATATGAACACAAATATCAAGATTAATGTAATGTAAATTAGCTAATGGTATGCATTACTAAGATAATAATCCAAGATCAATGATAAGTAAATAGGATTATTATATATACAATGTGGACTTTACAGCAATGAAAGGCTTATTAAATCCTTGAGAAGATAGCTGGGTAGTCGCCTGTCAGTAGAAGTCTTCCTCAGTCTTTTGTTTGCTATAAAATATACATTATCATGTTGGATAACTAACTGGTTTAGCTTATTATCCTTAAGCAAACAGCTGTCCATTTCATTAATGGCTTTACTTACAAACGTCTTTTTTTGATCCTAAAAGATACTGCTCTGTTCTCATTCCCCAG